>NW_027519038.1:7500-20000 GCF_043159265.1 Tasmannia lanceolata
GGTACTCATTAGTGAACGTCTGGTATATGGAGATATTTATACTTCTTTTCACATCCGGAAATATGAAATTCAGACTCATGTGACAAGTCAAGGCCCTGAAAGAATCACTAATGAAATACCGCATTTAGAAGCCCATTTACTCCGCAATTTAGACAGAAAATGGAATTGTGATGTTGGGATCTTGGATAGAAACAGGTGATATTTTAGTAGGTAAATTAACGCCTCAGACAGCAAAAGAATCATCGTATGCCCCGGAAGATAGATTATTACGAGCCATACTTGGAATTCAGGTATCCACTGCAAAGGAAACTTGTCTAAAATTACCTATAGGCGGAAAGGGGTCGAGTTATTGATGTGAGATGGATCCAGAAAGGGGGGGGTTCCAGTTATAATCCAGAAATGATTCGTGTATATATTTCACAGAAGCGTGAAATCAAAGTAGGTGATAAAGTAGCTGGAAGACATGGGAATAAAGGTATCATTTCAAAATTTTGCCTAGACAAGATATGCCTTATTTGCAAGATGGAACACCGGTGGATATGGTCTTCAACCCATTAGGAGTACCTTCGCGAATGAATGTGGGACAGATATTTGAATGCTCGCTCGGGTTAGCGGGGGACCTGCTGGGACAGACATTATAGAATAGCACCCTTCGATGAGAGATATGAGCAAGAGGCTTCGAGAAAACTAGTGTTTCCTGAATTATATGAAGCCAGTAAGCAAACAGCAAATCCGTGGGTATTTGAACCCGAGTATCCGGGAAAAAGCAGAATATTTGATGGAAGAACAGGAGATCCTTTTGAACAACCTGTTATAATAGGAAAGTCCTATATCCTGAAATTAATTCATCAAGTTGATGATAAAATCCACGGACGCTCCAGTGGACATTATGCACTTGTTACACAACAACCCCTTAGAGGAAGGGCCAGGCAAGGGGGACAACGAGTAGGAGAAATGGAAGTTTGGGCTCTAGAGGGATTTGGTGTTGCTCATATTTCACAAGAGATGCTTACTTATAAATCTGATCATATTAGAGCTCGTCAGGAAGTACTTGGTACTACGATCATTGGAGGAACAATACCTAACCCCGAGGATGCTCCAGAATCTTTTCGATTACTCGTTCGAGAACTACGATCTTTGGCTCTGGAACTGAATCATTTCCTTGTATCTGAGAAGAACTTCCAGATTCATAGGAAGGAAGCTTGATCGGAATGAATCAGAATTTATATTCTATAATATGATCGACAGGTATAAACATCAACAACTTCGAATTGGATCAGTTTCTCCTCAACAAATAAGTGCTTGGGCTAACAAAATACTACCTAATGGAGAGATAGTTGGAGAGGTGACAAAACCCTATACTTTTCATTACAAAACCAATAAACCGGAAAAAGATGGATTGTTTTGTGAAAGAATTTCTGGACCTATAAAAAGTGGAATTTGTGCTTGTGGAAATTATCGAGTGATCGGAGATGAAAAAGAAGACCCGAAATTTTGTGAACAATGCGGAGTCGAATTTGTTGATTCTCGGATACGAAGATATCAAATGGGATACATCAAACTGCATGTCCAGTGACTCATGTGTGGTATTTTAAACGTCTTCCTAGTTATATCGCGAATCTTTTAGATAAACCCCTTAAGGAATTAGAAAGCCTAGTATACTGCGATGTGTGATTTGATCGAAATTATGAGTTTACAGATTCGGAATGAGAAACTGTCATCCCATTTAATCCGATTGGGATGCCCCTGGCTCTGACATGTCTCCTGGGAGAGGAAGAAGAAGAACATGAAGCTCAGAATTATGGGTGTATTCAATACTTCCAAATAAAGGGGGAATTGATCCATGGTCGATTCCGTAACATATAAATAGGAATTGCTAGCTGTACCTCGTGAAAAAAAAAAAAGAATTCTTTCTTGGAATTAGCCACTCCATTTCTTTTAGAAATAAATTCTGTTTTCTGTTCAAGTAAACAAATATGACATGGTTACAGGAATCTATCCATCGCATATATGCTTCAAGGGACATCATAGCATAACCGTCGAGGTGAAGTAGGGACCTAAAAGATCGAATGGAACGATACATAGACAAGTAAATCCCTTATGAGTTCCAAGGTATTCCTTTAAGGGGATTCATCATTCGAGGGGACGTAGGCTACTCAACAATTTCACATTTTATTTATGTCGTAATTGAATAATGAATAAGTAATTCCGAAAATAAAATATAAAGTAAAAATGAATCAATGAAATATAGGTTGGTTCTCACTGGGAACTTGAGTAAGGAGTAGATTTTTTATGGGGGTTTCTAGAACAAAATTTGAAAGTGAGACCCCCTTTATTTATTATTTATTTGGTGTAACTACTTGAGCCGGATGAGAGGAAACCTTCATGTCCGGTTTTTAAGGGGGGGATCCTATAGGAACCTATCCCAATTTTTCTTTTGCTAGGCCCATAGTTAAAAAACCGACTTTCTTACGATTACGAGGTTCATTCGAATATGAAATACAATCCCGGAAATATAGCATCCCACTTTTTTTTACTACCCAAGGCTTCGATACATTTCGAAATCGAGAAATCTCTACTGGAGCAAGTGCTATCAGAGAACAATTAGCCGATCCAGATTTGCGAATTATTACAGATCATTCATTGGTGGAATGGAAGGAATTAGGGGAAGAAAGGTACACTGGGAATGAATGGGAAGATAGAAAAGTTGGAAGAAGAAAGGATTTTTTGGTTAGACGCATGGAATTAGCTAAGCATTTTGTTCGAACAAATGTAGAACCAGAACGGATGGTTTTGTGCCTATTACCAGTTCTTCCTCCGGAGTTGAGACCAATCATTCAGATAGATGGGGGTAAACCAATGAGTTCGGATATTAATGAACTCTATCGAAGAGTTATCTATCGGAACAATACTCTTACCGATCCATTAACAACAAGTAGATCTACGCCAGGGGAATCAGTAATGTGTCAGGAGAAATTGGTACAAGAAGCCGTAGATACACTTCTTGATAATGGGATCCGCGGGCAACCAATGAGGGATGGTCATAATAAAGTTTACAAGTCGTTTTCAGATGTAATTGAAGGCAAAGAGGGAAGATTTCGTGAGACTCTACTTGGTAAACGGGTCGATTATTCGGGTTCCGTCATTGTCGTGGGCCCTTCGCTTTCATTACATCGATGTGGATTACCTCGAGAAATAGCAATAGAACTTTTCCAGACATTTGTAATTCGTGGTCTAATCAGACAACATATTGCTTCCAACATAGGGATTGCAAAAAGTAAAATTCGGGAAAAAGAACCAATTGTATGGGAAATACTTCAAGAAGTTATGCAAGGGCACCCCATATTGCTGAATAGAGCACCCACCCTGCATAGATTAGGCATACAGGCGTTCCAACCTATTTTAGCGGAGGAACGTGCTATTTGTTTACATCCATTAGTTCGTAAGGGATTCAATGCAGACTTTGATGGGGATCAAATGGCTGTTCATGTACCTTTATCTTTGGAAGCTCAAGCAGAGGCTCGTTTACTTATGTTTTCTCATATGAATCTCTTGTCTCCAGCTATTGGGGATCCCATTTCCATACCAACCCAAGATATGCTTATTGGACTCTATGTATTAACCATCGGAAATCGTCGAGGTATTTGTGCAAATAGGTATAATCCATGGAATCACAGAAACTATCAAAATGAAACAGTTTACGAGTATAATAATAACTATAAGTATACGAAAGAAAAAGAACCCTATTTTTGTAGTTCCTATGATGCACTTGGAGCTTACCGGCAGAAACGAATCAATTTAGATAGTCCTTTGTGGCTCCGGTGGCGACTAGATCAACGTTTCATTGCCCCAAGAGAAGTGCCCATCGAAGTTCAATATGAATCTTTGGGTACCTATCATGAGATTTATGGGCACTATCTACTAGTAAGAAGTGTCAAAAAAGAAATCCTTTGTATATACATTCGAACCACCATTGGTCATATTTCTTTTTATCGAGAAATAGAAGAAGCCATACAGGGGTTTTGCCGAGCCTACTCATAAGGTACCTAAGCTAAGTAATTATGTGATACGATACCTTGTGAATTCGGGTCTCTACGGTTCAACCGGTATCCTAATTCCTGAATTGATACGTGAATCAAGATAGAGGAAAGGAAGTCTTCGAATCACTGACTCAAACCTATTGTCGAATCCTACTCAACAGAATATGGAGGTACTTATGGCGGAACGGGCCGATCTGGTCTTTCACAATAAAGTGATAGATGGAACTGCCATGAAACGACTTATTAGTCGATTAATAGATCACTTCGGAATGGCATATACATCACACATACTGGATCAAGTAAAGACTATGGGTTTCCAGCAAGCCACTGCTACATCCATTTCATTAGGAATTGATGATCTTTTAACAATACCTTCTAAGGGATGGCTAGTCCAAGATGCTGAACAACAAAGTTTGATTTTGGAAAAAGCACCATCATTATGGGAATGTACACGCGGTAGAAAAATTACGTCAATCCATTGAGATATGGTATGCTACAAGTGAATATTTGAGACAAGAAATGCATCCTAATTTTAGGATGACGGATCCTTCTAATCCAGTCCATATAATGTCCTTTTCGGGAGCTCGGGGAAATGCATCTCAGGTACACCAATTAGTCGGTATGAGAGGATTAATGTCGGATCCCCAAGGACAAATGATTGATTTACCCATTCAAAGCAATTTACGCGAAGGACTTTCTTTAACGGAATATCTCATTTCTTGCTACGGAGCTCGCAAAGGAGTTGTGGATACTGCTGTACGAACATCAGATGCTGGATACCTCACGCGTCGACTTGTTGAAGTAGTTCAACACATTGTTGTACGTAGAACAGATTGTGGCACTATCCGAGGTATTTCCGTGAGTCCTCGAAATGGGATGACGGAAAAAATGTTGATCCAAACACTAATTGGTCGTGTATTAGCAGACGATATATATATGGGTCTACGATGCATTGCCGCTCGAAATCAAGATATTGGGGTTGGGCTTGTCAATCGATTCATAACCTTTCGAGCACAATCAATATATATTCGAACCCCCTTTATTTGCAGGAGTACATCTTGGATCTGTCGATTATGTTATGGTCGGAGTCCCACTCATGGTGACCTGGTCGAATTGGGAGAAGCAGTAGGTATCATTGCGGGTCAATCAATTGGGGAACCAGGGACTCAACTAACATTAAGAACTTTTCATACCGGTGGAGTATTCACAGGTGGTACTGCAGAACATGTACGAGCCCCCTCTAATGGAAAAATAAAATTCAATGAGGATTTGGTTCATCCCACACGTACACGTCATGGGCATCCTGCTTTTCTATGTTATATAGACCTGTATGTCACTATTGAGAGTCAGGATATTCTACATAATGTGAATATTCCACCAAAAAGTTTTCTTTTAGTTCAAAATGATCAATATGTAGAATCAGAACAAGTGATTGCCGAGATTCGCGCTGGAACATCCACTTTCAATTTTAAAGAGAGAGTTCGAAAACATATTTATTCTGACTCAGAGGGAGAAATGCACTGGAGTACCGATGTGTACCATGCACCTGAATATACATATGGTAATGTTCATCTCTTACCTAAAACAAGTCATTTATGGATATTATCGGGGGGTCCGTGCAGATCTAGTATAGTGCCTTTTTCGCTCCACAAGGATCAAGATCAAATGAACATTCATTCTCTTTCTGTCGAACAGAGAGAGAGTTCTGACCTCTCAGTGACTAATGATCGAGTGAGACACAAATTGTTTAGTTCAGATCCTTCCGGTAAAAAAGAGGGAAAGATTCTTGATTATTCAGGACCTGCTCGAATCATATCCAATGGTCGTTGGAATTTCATATATCCTGCCATTCTCCACGAGAATTCTGATTTATTGGCGAAAAGGCGAAGAAATAGATTCATCATCCCATTCCAATATGATCAAGAACGAGAGAAAGAACTAATGCCTCGTTCTGGTATCTCGATTGAAATACCCATAAATGGTATTTTACGTAGAAATAGTATTCTTGCTTATTTCGACGATCCCCGATACAGAAGAAGCAGTTCAGGAATTACTAAGTATGGGACTGTAGAAGTGGATTCAATCGTCAAAAAAGAGGATTTGATTGAGTATCGAGGAGCAAAGGAATTTAGTCCGAAATACCAAATGAAAGTAGATCGCTTTTTTTTCATTCCCGAAGAAGTGCATATCTTACCTGGCTCTTCGTCCATAATGGTACAGAACAATAGTATCATTGGAGTCGATACACGAATCACTTTAAATACAAGAAGCCGCGTAGGTGGATTAGTCCGAGTGGAGAGAAAAAAAAAAAGGATTGAACTGAAAATCTTTTCTGGAGATATCCATTTTCCTGGAGAGACAGATAAGATCTCCCGGCACAGCGGCATCTTGATACCACCAGGAACGGGAAAAAAAAATTCTAAGGAATCAAAAAAATTACAAAATTGGATCTATGTCCAACGGATCACACCTACCAAGAAAAAGTATTTTGTTTCGGTTCGATCCGTAGTCACATATGAAATAGCTGATGGTATCAATTTAGCAACGCTTTTTCCCCAGGATCTGTTGCAAGAAAGGGATAATGTGAAATTCCGAGTTGAAAATTATATCCTTTATAGAAATGGCAAACCAATTCGAGGAATTTATTACACAAGTATTCAATTAGTTCGTACTTGTTTAGTATTGAATTGGGACCAAGACCGAAATGGTTCTATAGAAAAGGTTCAGGCTTCCATTGTTGAAGTGAGGGCAAATGATCTGATTCGAGATTTCATAAGAATTGACTTAGTGAAGTCCCCTATTTCGTATATCGGAAAAAGGAATGATATGGCGGGTTCGGGATTGATCCCAGATAATGGATCAGATCACACCAATATCAATCCTTTTTATTCCAAGGCGAGGAGGATTCAATCACTTACCCAACATCAAGGAACTATTCGTACGTTGCTGAATAGAAATAAGGAATGCCAATCTTTTCTAATTTTGTCATTATCCAATTGTTCTCGAATTGGTCCATTCAATGGTTCTAAATCTCACAATGTGACAAAAGAATCAATTCAAATTAAAGAGGATCCCATGATTCCGATTAGGAATTCGTTGGGTCCCTTAGGGACTGTACCTAAAATTGCGAATTTTTATTCACCTTACTATTTAATAACTCATAATCAGATCTTGTTAAATAAATATTTGCTACTTGACAATTTAAAACAGACTTTACAAGTACTTAAATATTATTTAATGGATGAAAATGGGAGAATTTATAATCCCTATCCATGCAGGAACATCATTTTTCATCCATTCGATTTGACTTGGTGCTTTCTCCATCACGATTATTGTGAGAAGACATCCAAAATAATTGTCCTCGGACAGTTTATTTGTGAAAATGTATGTATATCCAAATATGGACCACAGATAAAATCTGGTCAAGTTCTAATTGTTCATGTTGACTCCTTAGTCATAAGATCAGCTAAGCCTCATTTGGCCACCCCAGGGGCAACCGTTCATGGTCATTATGGAGAAATCCTTTACGAAGGGGATACATTAGTTACATTTATATATGAAAAATCGAGATCGGGTGATATAACGCAAGGTCTTCCAAAAGTGGAACAAGTGTTAGAAGTGCGTTCGATTGATTCAATATCGATGAACCTAGAAAAGAGGGTTGAGGGTTGGAACGAACATATAAAAAGAATTCTTGGAATTCCGTGGGAATTCTTGATTGGTGCTGAGCTAACCATAGCGCAAAGTCGTATCTCTTTGGTTAATAAGATCCAAAGGGTTTATCGATCCCAGGGGGTGCAAATCCATAATAGGCATATAGAGATTATTGTACGTCAAATAACATCAAAAGTGTTGGTTTCAGAAGATGGAATGTCTAATGTTTTTTCACCCGGAGAACTAATAGGATTGTTTCGAGCGGAACGAACAGGGCGTGCTTTGGAAGAAGCGATCTGTTACCGAGCCATCTTATTGGGAATTACCAGGGCATCTCTGAATACTCAAAGTTTCATATCCGAAGCAAGTTTTCAAGAAACTGCTCGAGTTTTAGCAAAAGCCGCTCTACGAGGTCGTATTGATTGGTTGAAAGGCCTGAAAGAGAACGTTGTTCTGGGGGGGATGATACCTGTTGGTACCGGATTCAAGGGATTAGTGCACCGTTCAAGGCAAGACAACAACATTCCCTTGGAAATCAAAAAGAAGAATCTATTCGAGGGGGAAATTAGAGATATTTTGTTCCACCACAGAGAATTATTTGGTTCTTACATCCCAAATAATTTCCATAATACACCAGAACAATAATTTACGGGATTTCATGATTCCTAAGAGCAAATTGATTCTTTTCTTTTAACTTTAATTATATGGTATGGTCCGGTCTTTTTATTGGGTAATAAAGATAATAACGAATAGAAAGGAATTAATCACTTGGACCATGTATCAAGGGTCAATCTCCGGGAGAAGGTTCCGTCGGAACAATTATTTATTTCAGGGTACCTCGTCTCTTAAAAAAAAAAAAAAGAGAAAGTGTGGGGAAAAATGACAAGAAGATATTGGAACATTAATTTAGAAGAGATGATGGAAGCAGGAGTTCATTTTGGTCATGGTACTAGGAAATGGAATCCTAGAATGGCACCTTACATCTCTGCAAAGCGTAAAGGTATTCATATTACAAATCTTACTAGAACTGCTCGTTTTTTGTCAGAAGCCTGTGATTTAGTTTTTGATGCAGCAAGTAGGGGAAAACACTTCTTAATAGTTGGTACCAAAAATAAAGCAGCTGATTCAGTAGCATCAGCTGCAATAAAGGCTCGGTGTCATTATGTTAATAAAAAATGGCTCGGTGGTATGTCAACGAATTGGTCCACTACAGAAACGAGACTTCATAAGTTTAGGGATTTGAAAGCGGAACAAAAGGCGGGGAAACTCAACCGTCTACCGAAAAGAGATGCAGCAATGTTGAAGAGACAATTATCTCACCTGCAAACATATTTGGGTGGGATCAAATATATGACGGGCTTACCCGATATTGTAATCATCGTTGATCAGCAAGAAGAATATACGGCTCTTCGAGAATGTCTCACTTTAGGGATTCCGACGATTTGCTTAATCGATACAAATTGTAACCCGGATCTCGCAGATATTTCTATTCCAGCCAACGATGACGCTATAGCGTCAATCCGATTGATTCTTAACAAATTAGTATCCGCAATTTGTGAGGGTCGTTCTAGCTATATAAGAAATCGTTGATTAATAATAAGATAAGCCAATGACTTTTTGAACCCCATAGATTGATTTAATCGGTTACTATTTCTGAATCTCAAAAAAGAGATCAAAATCACTGGGGATATTATGTGATTACTTGGTATCCTAAATATACGATTTAAAGTAGTCGAGTCGAGAAAGAGAGGGTTGAATCAAAATAATTCTTTTTTAAGTTCTATTTCTGTCAGAGGGCAATATGAATGTTCTACCATGTTCCATCAACACACTCAAAGGGTTATACGATCTATCCGGTGTGGAAGTAGGCCAACATTTCTATTGGCAAATAGGGGGTTTCCAAGTCCATGCCCAAGTACTTATCACTTCTTGGGTCGTAATTGCTATCTTATTAGGTTCAGCCACTATAGCTGTTCGGAACCCACAAACCATTCCAACTAACAGTCAGAATTTCTTCGAATATGTACTTGAATTCATTCGAGACTTGAGCAAAACTCAGATTGGAGAAGATTATGGTCCTTGGGTTCCTTTTATTGGAACTATGTTCCTATTTATTTTTGTTTCTAACTGGTCAGGTGCTCTTTTACCTCGGAAAATCATACAGTTACCTCATGGGGAGTTAGCTGCACCCACGAATGATATAAATACTACTGTTGCTTTAGCTTTACCCACGTCAGTGGCATATTTCTATGCGGGTCTTACTAAAAAGGGATTGGGCTATTTCGGTAAATACATTCAACCAACTCCAATACTTTTACCAATTAACATCCTAGAAGATTTCACAAAACCTTTATCACTTAGTTTTCGACTTTTCGGGAATATATTGGCTGATGAATTAGTAGTTGTTGTTCTTGTTTCTTTAGTACCTTTAGTGGTTCCTATACCTGTCATGTTTCTTGGATTATTCACAAGCGGGATTCAAGCTCTTATTTTTGCGACTTTAGCCGCGGCTTATATAGGTGAATCCATGGAGGGTCATCATTGACTAGCTTCCAAAATAGTCTTGTTTTTTTTTTTTTGAAAAAAAAAACAAGACTATCCCAACTCATGGGTGGCTCAAGATAATCTACTTGGGGAACATGATGGATATCTACAAATATGGTAGATACGATTTAGAGTAGGGTCAATAAAGATGTACGATATTAGGGAATTAAAAAAAAAAAAAGGAAAGAGATCGAAAAGATCTTTTTTCCTAAGATTCCCGTTTGGTCCATTTACGTCATACCTCTCCAATTGATATTCTATTTATATCAGTCAATTACGATTACGGTATTACGATTCATAATTTGAATAAGAAAGAATTGTTATGTTATCTGTTTCCGACGTATGCCTAAACAAAAAAACTATGTTCTATCAATTCAATGGTTGACAAAAATTGTCTGCAATTGGATCAATCAAATCTTGATATGGATATGGAATGGTTCGGGCTGATGAATCCATCCGTTTATATCAATGCGCAATAATGATAAAGAAAAGGAAGAGAAAAGTTTACAAACAAATAAGATTCAGAAAAAGGTAGGTTAGGGAGGTTGAGCTGGGTATATGTAATGGCTATAATTCAATCCCTGTGTATGTTTCGAAGAATGATTCTATAATCCAATTCAATATAAGATACGAATGGTTTACGTTATGGAAGAAACATATGTATATGTGATATTAGATATTCACGAGTTATATATGGACTATCCATATATATTATTTCCCATCCCACTGAAGTTAGATGGATTCCAACGGAAGGACTTCCGTTTCATCTTTGGCTGTGGATTGAATGAATAAACAGATGAAGTTAAGGATATAGAAGAGAAAGAGCGAAGAATTGAAAGAGTGGTTCGGAACAAAGAAATGGAAGAACTAGAATCGTATGACTTTACAAAGACTCCATGGATAGGAACTAAAAACGAGATATTGAAGCAGTTATGATGATTCAGTAATATCATCACTTCAATTTGGAGTTCTTAGTTACTTCGACCCGATGGATCTTAGTGATGGAATAATAAGTCATAATTCAGTGATTGTATCATTAACCATTTCTTTATTTTGGTGCGAGGAGCTTACCATGAATCCACTGATTTCTGCCGCTTCCGTTATTGCTGCTGGATTGGCCGTAGGGCTTGCTTCAATTGGACCTGGAGTTGGTCAAGGTACTGCTGCGGGCCAAGCTGTAGAAGGTATTGCGAGACAACCAGAAGCAGAGGGTAAAATACGAGGTACTTTATTGCTTAGTCTGGCTTTTATGGAAGCTTTAACAATTTACGGACTGGTCGTGGCATTAGCGCTTTTATTTGCGAATCCTTTTGTTTAATCCTATAAATGTGAAAAATACGTACTTATTTTTTTCTTATTTGATTGCCGTGAACTTGCCGCTTGCTTCTTCGAATTATATCAACACTTTACTCCTACAACCACTTATTCGTTGAGACAATACCCCACCCCAGGGAAAAGGCTGATTTGAGGATGAGGAATTAGTAGATCCACTCGCTTTCTTCCTTTCCATCCTTAATGGAACCCTTTTTTTTTTTTCACTTTTAGGAAGCGTTGTAACAAACGAGGTATTTCGCAATTGGCATGAGACCCGGGACCTCATATTAATAAGTATTTTATTGGATTGGGAACTTCAATTGAAATAATAATAAAGAATAAATGAAATTTCAAAATGAAATGAATCTATTTTATAAATAAATTCATATTTATAAATAAGTAAATAAATAAAAAGAAATCAATCAAAAGTGGGGCGAAATTATACAATAAAGAAAACTCTGTTCAATTAATTTTGTTAGTCCTATCTATAAGAGGAGAGCATATGAAAAATGTAACCGATTCTTTCGTTTCCTTGGGTCACTGGTCATACGCCGGGAGTTTCGGGCTTAATACCGATATTTTAGCAACAAATCCAATAAATCTAAGTGTAGTGCTTGGTGTATTGATCTTTTTTGGAAAGGGAGTGTGTGCGAGTTGTGTATTTCAAGAATAGGCTGGATCCAACCAGCTGCACTTATTTACTTATTTATTTATAAATAGGAAAGTTATAACTAGGAAAGAAAGGTGCACGATCTCAACGAATTACTTCTGAATAAATTCAGAAATCATATGTAAGAACCATAGCATTTCGTGACTCATTGGTAAATCGACTTTGATTCTCTATCAACCAATAATGTGGGACCATTAACATGGTTAAAGCTAAACCGTTTGAAGTCCAGGCACAACATGGTACTCTTTCTACCACTACGTTAGTACGGATATGGTTTA
>NW_027519038.1:25000-30000 GCF_043159265.1 Tasmannia lanceolata
AGGAATCCGAAGATGAAGAGAGAAACAAAGAATATCACTACTGTGTAAACGAAGAGTTTGAGAGTAAGCATTGCACAATCTCCAAGATCATTTTTTTTTTGTTTTTTGCAAAGGAAATAAGGGAATAGATTCTCTATTTTTGTACCACATATCCTTGACACCAAGAAAAGAAATGAAAAAGTGGTTTCTAGAAAAGAAAGGAATTTGCAGGAATTCCTTTGTTACCAAAATTATCTTGTCATACCCCAATTAGGTATTATGGGGTACCATAATGGGGTCTTTGACCCCTGGAACTGGAAGGGCATAATGCGGAAATTAGGTGATCCAGATTCATCGCGGCTATCAAAAAGCAAAAGAATTTCAATCTTTGAATCGAGGGTTCATAATGTAAGACTTATCTGATCTTATCAATTGTTATGTTAGAGTTGAATTTATTTTATCGAATAAATCATGAATATGAATGTTTCTAGGACAGTATTAAAGATCTCATCGAAAACTTACAGCAGCTTGCCAAACAAGGGCTAAGAGAAAAAAGAGCACAGGTATGACTGGCATAAAATCTACGATTGGATTGAAAAAAGCATAAGCTTCGGGCAATTTGGCGAAGAAAAAGCTACTCGAATGAAGGGCAGAATTAAGACAGATACAGATCAAACTAAAGATATTAAGCATAAGAAATATTTCGTTCTTGGAGATAATTTCATTTTTATTGAGTTATTGATATAAGGGAAAAATTAAGAAAGAAGAGAAGACAAAAAATCCTTCTTTCTTTTTCTTTGAACTTCCCCCAATCAAAAATCCTTCAATTCTCAAATGAGAATAGAAGGAATCATACTTTCATACAATATCTTAATTGACTTATATGGAATGATCAATGAATTCATTTTCATTCTACATTTACACGTATAGAATCCTAGCAACAACCTATTCCATAGATATTTGGGCTGGAATTGACGAATAACCAATAACAATATTAGTGTTTATTAGTGTCGAATTGAAATCTAAATGGGGCGTGGCCAAGTGGTAAGGCAGCGGGTTTTGGTCCCGTTACTCGGAGGTTCGAATCCTTCCGTCCCAGACCGCTTCTATCAAAACAAAGATTGTTCTCTTTAACAATCTTCTGTTTAAGAGTATAAGGTATAAGGTTGGATACAATATGATCCAATTTTTCTTTCTGAGTTCTAATGATTCTTCTATGAATCATAGATTCCTTTCGATTTCCAATTGTAAGAAAAAGAATCGAGTATAAATTGCGGATGGAAATAAACATCTTTTACCTTTTTGATATTAGGTAGGATGGGAACATAGATCAAAGTTGAATTAAAAAAAAAATGGGATGGGCCGTTCAGTGTATGCCCGTCCCGCTCTACTCATATTCATATTGGGGTAAGTTAGTCACTTATAGAAACTTTATGCCCATCTATTATATTTTGATTCTCACATGATGCATTCTAAGTTGAAATGCGAAAGATAAGATCTCTATTTTTTCGAAACTAAACATGTTAGTCAAAATGACTAATTCTATGTGGATCCTGAATCCTAAACAGGAGGGAGTTCTTGGGACTAATTACATCACTGGGATTAAAGTTCTTAAGACTGGGTGTGGGTGGGGTAAAATCAAAATTAAGAACAACGAATTGATCTGGACCCATTTTGCTTTGTACCTATACAAGATAATATAACATACCGCAAGAGGATCTTTTATTATTTGATTGTCTTGGGGTATGATTCATGATCCCCATAGAATTCGAGTTAATCGGCAATGGAAGGTATCAATTTTTCAATATCTGTGTCGTCCGGATCTCATTAATAAACAATAAAGTGCAATATGGAACAGATTTTTTTTCTTTGAGCCTAATTGCTTTTTTTTTTTTTGCATCTGGCTACAATAAATAATTGGAAGTCAATGTAGTGATTGGGAGGAAGATTCATATATTCCATTCACTTTACTTTTGACTTGATAGAATTTATGGAAGGGTTACTAAACCTAAAGTAAAGCAAAATCTGTATAAAATGAACCATGCCTACATGTATTGTTATTGTTTGTTCTATTTCAGTGATACCGGTATTTCGGCTGCGGTGAAAAAGATCTTTGATACCTTACCTTAAATATCTATGATTACTCCCGTTGACAATTGTTCTGTGTATCTGATGGATACGGAAAGATCATACTCCTACGGTTCTGGTTTTATCAATCAGATGGAAGAATAACAACCTTAATCTTATCTTACATGAGAGCTTTTTTCCATCCATCCCATCCCCATGAAAACAAATAAATTGAATTTGTTTCTCGATCCATCTACCTGCTTTAAATCATTAATGATTCAATTGGAAAAGGAACATGGATTTCTCTTATGTCTTATGATGATCAAATTTAGTCATTACAGGAAAACTTATTTCCATTAATGATAATGATGTCGAAGTAGGAAATTATGATGTCGAAGTAGGAAATTCTTGAAACCTTTTTTCATGATTCCTTTATCAATCCTTAGATACTTGAAGAAGCGCGAGATTGATGAACCTAGTCTATAATCGATTCATTTGCGACTTTTCCGAGTCATTGGAATAGCTTATTTGGCTAATGACTTATTTTGTTCCGGTATTGAGTATTGAGAATCTAATTAAAGACCTTTCTTTAATTTAGTTGTTCGAGAAAGAGTTGGATCCTTCATGATTGATTGTCCCGAACAATCTGTTGAAGATGTAGATGTAAAGAAGTGTTAAGTAATTCGTTTATTCGTCTTTTTTAGAAATGTGTTTCATTCATACGGTCGAATATGGGGTAAGATTGAATCTTTGTCTTTGCTTGTGGGGCCTTCTCTAGATGAATACCTATCCATCCATATATATATCAAAATATCTATAATATAGATATCAAAATATATATCAAAATCAAAATATAGATATAAATATCTATTTATATATATAATTTATATATATATAAATATAAAAGTATGGACTGCTGTGTACCGATTGAGCGTACCGATTGAGCCAATGACTATTCCGGATTCCATATTGAATCAATTCCATACCGGTTCAAAATTAGAGGAATGTTATGGTAAAACTTCGTTTGAAACGATGTGGTAGAAAGCAACGTGCGACTTGAAAGACATGATCGGCTGTGGATTCTTGCATCCACCATTTTATATATCAATGAAGATGCTCTTGGCTCGACATAGTTTGTTCTGTTCTACTAGGACCCCCCAAAATTGGGGGTTGTAAATAGTACATGATGTAGCTCGAGTATAAAGTATTGATTCATTTATCAAGGGGAAGGATCTAGGGTTAGTGCCAATCAATAAGTTGGAACAACTTCGTAAGTATATCTTCGATATAGAAATCCAAAGGTTCAAATTCCAACAAGTTTCGAATAAAAAAAAACAAAGTAAAATTTGCCGGAATTGGTAAAACTATTTTGATCAAAAGTGTATTACAGGGGAATCAATCGTTCGTATGATTCTTTCAATAGAAAGAAATAACAAAAGGTATGTTGCGACCATTTTGAAACGATTAAGGATCACCGAAGTAATGTCTAAACCCAATGATTCAAAGCAAAGATAAAGGATACCGGAACAAGGAAACACCATTTTCAATTGTCTCAACAACTGGAACTAGATCAGAATGAGGAAGAAAAAGAGATTCTAGGCGGGACAAATAAAAGAGGTTAGAGACGGCTCAACAAATGTCCAAGGATTTCCCTTTAAGCTCTTTGAGAATTGCCCAACTTGAGTTATGAGTACGAATGATATTTCTTTTTTTTTTTCAGGAAAGGAAAGGAAGGAAGAACAAAAAAAACGACTCAACTTATAGTCTAATTGATGATTTTATGGATACATTTGTCACTATATGATATGCATAGCATAAATTCAAACTCGAATCATTCTTTCTCGAGCCGTATGAGGAGAAAACCTCCTATACGTTTCTAGGGGGGGCATTGTTCATCTATATCTATCCCAATGAGTCATCTATCGAATCATTGCGATTGATGTTCGATCCCAAAGAGAAGGAAGAGATCTTCGTAAAGTGGGTTTTTACGATCCGATAAAGAATCAAACTTATTCAAACGTTCCTGCTATTCTATATTTCCTTGAAAAAGGCGCTCAACCTACAGGAACTGTTCATGATATTTCAAAGAAGGCAGAGGTCTTTAAGGAACTTCGAATTAATCAAACGAAATGAAATAAATGAAATAAACAAAAAAGGGGGGTGCCCAGTATCTTATCGAGCTTTGTGTAATTCTTTCTCCACCACTCCGATTTTTCTTACTCTATTCATACCTATTCACTATTGCTCCTCTATAATCCCATATCAGATAACGATAACGAAAAAAAATCTTTTTTTATTGATATGAGACAGATAGAAAAAAAAATCTCGAGTGAATAGATGAAATAATCGGATCTAGAAAATGATGGTATGGGATTACCATCAATCGGATTGTTTTCGTTGGGACTCCACCAACAAACAAGGGGTCAATCTTGTTTATTGTACCTCTATTGAATAAACTAGAGATTTTTTTCCTACTTTTTTTTTTTTCTTATTTATTCCCCCATCCACACTTCATTTCTGATCTGTGTAGTGTCAATCCAACACAAGTACTTATTTTCTTTAATTGAATTTGTTTTCTCAACCAACATTCAATTCATATTGACAATGTTGTATCGATCAAATATAATTTGATCGTGGATAAATAGATCCATTTATCCCAGCCTCATAAGTTTGTTTCTTTATTTCTTTACTTTATTTCAATTTCACTCAAATGGTGAGTTCGCCAGATTCGCTGCGACACAAGAAGTATCTTCTTAATGAAAAATGAAAAAAAAAAATATTGATAAAAATATGGATGATCCATAAATTTTGGCATCCATCTATATTGATCCGGGAATTCGTTGTATTTTCATCTAATCTGTTCATTTTGATGTTCATAATTGATCATCAAATTTTCTTTTAGATTTGTTTGTTACTAGTTCAATGTTTTGACGGGGTCGAGCAATCCAATCCCA
>NW_027519039.1:7500-22500 GCF_043159265.1 Tasmannia lanceolata
TTATAAAAAGAATAATGAAAGAGCTTACAAAAGTGAACTCAATTTTATTATTTGGGTTGAGGAAAGGCTATCAACCGAGTGAAACTGGAAAAGATTTCATAATCAGTAATAAGATTACTCACGACTCGACTATTCAAATTAGATCCATGGATTGGACAAATTATTCACTGACAGAAAAAAAAATGAAAGATCTGACTGATAGTACAACCAAAATCAAAAATCAAATAGAAAAAATAAAAAAAGACAAGAAAAAAATATTTCTAACTACAGATACAGATATAAATATTAGTCCTAACAAGACAAGTTTTGATGATGAAAGATCGGAATCACAGAAACATATTTGGCAGAGATCAAAAAAAAGAAGTGCCCGATTAATACGTAAATCGCAATATTTTATAAAATATTTCATTGAAAGAATATACATAGATATCTTTCTATGTGCCATTAACATTCCCAGGATTAATACACAACTTTTCCTTGAATCAACAAAAAATCTTATCGATAAATATATTTACAATAATGAAACAAATAAAGAAGGAATTGATGAAACAAATCAAAATACAACTCAGTTTATTTTGACTATCCAAAAGTCACTTTCTATTTCGAATATTCGAAATAATAATTCACAGATTTATTGTAACTTATCTTTCTTGTCCCAAGCATATGTATTTTACAAATTATCACAAAACCAAGAAGTTATTAACAAGTATCACTTGATATCTGTACTTCAATATCATGGCGCATCTCCTTTTATTAAGCATAGAATAAAGGACTATTTGGGTACACGAGGAATTTTTGATTTCAAACCAAGACATAAGAAATTTTCGAATTCCAGAATGAATGAATGGAAAAACTGGTTAAAGCGTCATTATCAATACAATTTATCTCAGAATAGATGGTCTAGATTAGTATCGAAAAAATGGCGAACTAGAGTCAATCATCGTCGTACGATTGAAAATAAAGATTCCAAAAAATGGGATTCATATGAAAAAGAAAAAGACCAATTCATTTATTACGAGAAAGAAAATGATTGCGCGGTGAATTCATTGCCGAGTCAAAAAGAAAAATTTAAAAAACACTACAGATATGATCTTTTATCGTGTAAATATATTAATTATGAGGATAGGAAGAGCTCATATATTTATGTATCCCCGTTAAAAGTAAATGGGGGCCGAGAGATTCCCTATAATGACAACACACCTAAACCCGAATCATGTTATGTACTGGGGGATATAGCTATTAGTGATTATCTAGAAGAAGAGTCTATTATGGATACGGGTAAAAATCCGGATAGAAAATATTTTGAGTGGAGAATTCTGCATTTTTGTCTTAGAAAAAATATCGATATTGATACCTGGACCGATATGGATACTGGGACCAATATTAATAAAAATACTAAGAATGGGATTAATGATTATGAAATAATTGATAAAAAAGATCTTTTTTATTTCACGATTCATCAAGAAATCAACCACACCCAATCAAAAAAAAAACTTTTTTGATTGGATGGGAATGAATGAAGAAATGCGATATCGTCCCATATCGAATCTGGAATCTTGGTTCTTCCCAGAATTTGTGCGACTTTATGATACATATAAAATGAAACCATGGATCATACCAATCAAATTACTTCTTTTAAATTTTCATGGAAATAAAAACATTAGTGAAAATAAAAACATTAGTGAAAATCAAAAAAAAGATCTTCGTATATCATCTAATCAAAAAGAATATCTTGAATTAGAGAACCGAAATAAAGAAAAAGAAGAAGAACAGCCGGGCCAAGGGGATATTAGATCAGATGCACGAAACCAAGAGAATCTTGAATCAGATGCACAAAAAAAAAAAAAATATGTTGAAAAGGATTACGCGGAATCAGACATTAAAAAAAGGAGAAAGAAAAGAAAATACAAGAGCAACAGAGAAGCAGAACTAGAGTTCTTCCTAAAAAGATATTTGCTTTTTCAATTGAGATGGGACGATTCTTTGAATCAAAGAATGATCAATAATATCAAGGTATATTGCCTCCTGCTTAGACTGATAAATCCAAGGGAAATTGCTATATCCTCTATTCAAAGAGGAGAAATGCGCCTGGACGTAATGTTGATTCAGAAGGATCTCACTCTTACGGAATTGATAAAAAGGGGAATATTTATTATTGAACCAGCCCGCCTGTCTATAAAACGGGATGGACAATTTATTATGTATCAAACCATAGGCATTTCATTGGTCCATAAGAGTAAACACCAAACTAATCGAGAACGTCGAGAAAAAAAATATGTTGATGAGAATTCTTTCAATGGATCTATTGCACAACATGGAAAGATGCTTATGAATGGAGATGAAAATCATTATGATTTTCTTGTTCCTGAAAATATTCTATCTCCTAGACGTCGTAGAAAATTGAGAATTTTAATGTGTTTCAATTTCAGTAATGAGAATATTGTGGATATAAATCCAGTATTTTTCAATGAGAATAACGTAAAGAACTCTGGGCAATTTTTGGATGAGGACAAGTGTCTTGATACAGATACAAATAAATTCATTCAATTCAAATTATTTCTTTGGCCCAATTATCGATTAGAAGATTTAGCTTGTATGAATCGCTATTGGTTTGATACGAATAATGGCAGTCGTTTCAGTATGTCAAGAATATATATGTATCCACGATTCAGAATTAGTTAATGGTACATTTTATATACATCATGTATCATAGCCGATATATGAAGACAGACAGGTGTACACACACGTTGTGTTACATTACATTCTGACACATGATACTGATTCAATGACGTATCAATTGGACCTAGGAATGAATCAACAGAATCTTCTTAAACCCAAATCATTCTCTTTCGTGGGTCCAGAAATGTACCATCCCTTTCTATGTATTGTATCCGAATCAAATTACAAATTAAATTGGATTTATTAATTCAATTTAAATAGAAAAAGTTATTATATGAATAAATCCAGATTATTGTGTGTACCAGATCGAAATGACTGGCATTATCATTTTATTATTATTCCTGATCGGTAAAATCCATATTTGTGGGAACGAAAGAAAAAAAAAAAGAGAGAAGAATTATTCTTTTTTATGGTAAAAAATTTATTTATCTCGGTTATTCCGCAAGAAGAAAAAGAAAAAAACAAAGGGTCTGTTGAATTTCAAGTATTCAATTTCACCAATAAGATACGGAGACTTACTGCACATTTTGAATTTCACAGAAAAGACTATTTATCTCAGAGAGGTCTGCGAAAAATTCTGGGAAAACGTCAACGGCTGCTGGCTTATTTGTCAAAAAAAAATAGAGTACGTTATAAGGAATTAATTGGTCAGTTGGATATTCGGGAGCCAAAAAATCGTTAATTTGAGGATTCATTTGAATTTTTTGGTTTATTAGATCTTGAATTTTGATGAACTTTGTTTCGTTTTCAACAATTCATGGAATAATGAATCGGGGAAGAAAGCATATGACTGTACCGGCTACAAAAAAAGACCTCATGATAGTCAATATGGGCCCTCACCACCCATCAATGCATGGTGTTCTTCGACTCATTGTTACTCTAGATGGTGAAGATGTTATTGACTGTGAACCTATATTGGGTTATTTACACAGAGGAATGGAAAAAATTGCGGAAAACCGAACAATTATACAATATCTGCCGTATGTAACACGTTGGGATTATTTAGCTACTATGTTCACAGAGGCAATAACGGTAAATGCCCCCGAACAATTGGGAAATATTCAAGTACCTAAAAGAGCCAGTTATATCAGAGTTATTATGCTGGAGCTAAGTCGTATAGCTTCTCATTTGTTATGGCTTGGGCCTTTTATGGCAGATATCGGTGCACAGACTCCTTTCTTCTATATTTTCCGAGAGAGAGAATTGCTATATGATCTATTCGAAGCTGCCACAGGTATGCGAATGATGCATAATTATTTCCGTATCGGAGGAGTAGCTGCTGATCTACCTCACGGATGGATAGATAAATGTTTGGATTTCTGCGATTATTCTTTAACAGGAGTTGTTGAATATCAAAAGCTTATTACGCGGAATCCTATTTTTTTGGAACGAGTTGAAGGAGTGGGCATTATTGGTGGAGAGGAAGCAATAAATTGGGGTTTATCGGGACCAATGCTACGAGCTTCCGGAATCCAATGGGATCTTCGTAAAGTTGATCATTATGAGTGTTACGATGAATTCGATTGGGAAGTCCAATGGCAAAAAGAAGGAGACTCATTAGCTCGTTATTTAGTACGAATCAGTGAAATGACGGAATCTATAAAAATTCTTCAACAGGCTCTGGAAGGAATTCCGGGGGGACCCTATGAGAATTTAGAAGTACGACGCTTTGATAGAGCAAAGGATTCTGAATGGAACGATTTTGAATACCGATTCATTAGTAAAAAACCTTCTCCCACCTTTGAATTGTTAAAACAAGAACTTTATGTGAGAGTAGAAGCCCCAAAAGGAGAATTAGGAATTTTTCTGATAGGAGATAATAGTGTTTTTCCCTGGAGATGGAAAATTCGTCCACCGGGTTTCATAAATTTGCAAATTATTCCTCAGCTAGTTAAAAGAATGAAATTGGCTGATATCATGACGATACTAGGTAGTATAGATATCATTATGGGAGAAGTTGATCGTTGAAATGATAATTGATACGACAGAAGTACAAGCTATCAATTCTTTTTCCAGATCGGAATCTTTAAAAGAAGGCTATGGCCTTATAGGGACGCTTGTCCCTATTTTTACTCCCGTATCGGGGATCACAATAGGGGTACTCGTGATTGTGTGGTTAGAAAGAGAAATATCCGCAGGGATACAACAACGTATTGGGCCTGAATATGCTGGTCCCTTGGGAATTCTTCAAGCTCTAGCGGATGGGACAAAACTGCTTTTCAAAGAGGATCTTCTCCCATCTAGAGGAGATATTCGTTTATTCAGTATCGGGCCATCCATAGCGGTCATATCAATTCTACTAAGTTATTCAGTAATTCCTTTTGGCTATCGCCTTGTTCTAGCCGATCTCGGTATAGGTGTTTTTTTGTGGATCGCCATTTCCAGTATTGCTCCTATTGGACTTCTTATGTCAGGATATGGATCGAATAATAAATATTTCAGGTGGTCTACGAGCTGCTGCTCAATCTATTAGTTATGAAATACCATTAACTCCATGTGTGTTATCAATATCTCTACGTGTGATTCGTTGCAACATTAACTTTTATTTCTTTCCTTTATTTCTAGGAAAGAGGTTGAATGTATTGAATAGATATCTTGATTTTTTTATTCACCATTTAGGTTGATGAACTAAACGAGATGGTTATATGAGTGAAACAAAACAGCTTATGAATTCGCAGTAAGAAGATTGATTCTCATTCCCTATGTACGAGAGGAAAGTGTAAGTAAAGATAAGCGGTGGAAACTGTTTACCCCAAGATTGGTTGATTAGTCATCATGACTTGAAGCGGGTGCAAAAGATCAACTGTATGGAGTTTCTACAATTGTTATTGTATGCATTATCATATCGGGAATCAATCAAAAATGAGTGGACGGTTAGGAACACCAAGGTACACAAAGGATTCGTCATGGAAATAATGTAAGGTATCAAAAACCAAAGGGATATTTTTGCATAAAAGGAATCATAATGAGGGCTTTAAGTTGGTAGAAATGATCAAGCAGTACTTCCCCATGATTCCGATCCAGAGTATGCTCCTATCCACTGATTAAAGAAATGACTATCGGGAACGAAGTAATCCTTTATTTTTTTTTTGAGAATCCCCTCTTCTGCGAAAGAAGAACAGGAACGAAAGAAATGGAATGCAATAGGAAAAATAAATAGTAATAGATCTTTCTTTATTCTTTCTTTCCTCCATCCCATCCGTATTAATACAGATAGGCTTCTTATCATGATTCATGAAATGAACTAATGTAGAGTGTCTAATTCTTTTTCGTAATCGAAAGATATGGGTAGAAATATCTATTGATACAACGAGTATTTTATTGAAAGATTAAGCTATTACTGAACAAAGATAAATTGTAATATTAATTATAAAATAAATTATGAGAGCAATTCGGAAGCACTTTGAATTTGTTATTATAGCAGACAGAATTCCATTGGTCTAATTAGGGACTCCCTGATGCATCTTTACTCTATTCACTCTCAAAAAATGCCGAGGTAATACTGAATCAGTCCTTAGATTTATTTGTGGCCATCGAGGAGCCGTATGAAGCTGAGGTCTCATGTACGGTTCTGAAATAGCGATGGGAACAGTGATGTTATCATCGACTATGATTATCTAACAGTTCAAGTACAATTGATATAGTTGAGGCACAGTCAAAATATGGGTTTTGGGGATGGAATCTGTGGCGTCAACCCATAGGGTTTATAGTTTTTATAATTTCTTCCCTAGCAGAATGTGAGAGATTACCTTTTGATTTACCAGAAGCAGAAGAAGAATTAGTAGCGGGTTATCAAACCGAATATTCAGGTATCAAATTTGGTTTATTTTACGTTGCTTCTTACCTAAATCTACTAGTTTCTTCATTATTTGTAACAGTTCTTTACTTGGGCGGGTGGAATCTCTCTATTCCGTACATATTCATTCCTGAACTTTTCGGAATAAATAAAACGGGGGGAGTATTTGGAACAACGATTGGTATCCTTATTACATTAGCTAAAGCTTATTTGTTCCTGTTCATTCCTATCACAACAAGATGGACTTTACCTAGGATGAGAATGGACCAACTATTAAATCTTGGATGGAAATTTCTTTTACCCATTTCTCTGGGTAATCTATTATTGACAACTTCTTCCCAACTCCTTTCACTGTAACAGTATATGATACTCTAGATTCATAACCTCCCTTAAGCAAGAGAAAGAAATATCAAATTATTCATGGATAGCCACGATATGTTCCCTATGATGACTGGGTTCATGAATTATGGTCAACAAACAGTACGAGCTGCAAGGTACATTGGTCAAAGTTTCATGATTACCTTATCCCACGCGAATCGTTTACCTATAACTATTCAATATCCTTATGAAAAATCGATCACATCAGAGCGTTTCCGTGGTCGAATCCACTTTGAATTTGATAAATGCATTGCTTGTGAAGTATGTGTTCGTGTATGTCCCATAGATCTACCCGTTGTTGATTGGAGATTGGAAACAGATATTAGAAAGAAACGGTTGCTTAATTATAGTATTGATTTTGGAATCTGTATATTTTGTGGTAACTGCGTCGAGTATTGTCCAACAAACTGTCTATCAATGACTGAAGAATATGAACTTTCCACTTATGATCGTCACGAATTGAATTATAATCAAATTGCTTTGGGTCGGTTACCAATGTCAGTAATTGGGGATTACACAATTCGAACAATTATGAATTCGACTCAAATTAAAATAACCACAGATAAACCCCTTGATTCAATAACGATTACCAATGACTAAGATTCATTTTTGATCTAAAGGAGTGAAGCTTCTTTCATTTTGGTTGGTCAGTAACTACAAATCATAACTATTGATTGGTGAGAATCGCGGCTTGATTTGGATTTAGAATATATGAATATAGTCATGATGATTTCGGAATATCAAACTCCGAACTACTCTTTCGGATACAGAAGTGGAATTAGTCCAATAACTGTATCTACCTCAATCCAGACCCCATTACGATTCAATTAGAAACGTATCATATACAAGAAAAAAACAAGGTAACCTCTTTTTTCCTGGCTGGGTCAGTAAGGTCATGAAATATTTCAACTTTTTTTTATCTCTTATTTTATACATAATGGATTTACCTGGGCCAATACATGATATTCTTTTAGTATTTTTGGGATCAGGTCTTATACTAGGGGGTCTAGGAGTGGTATTACTTACCAATCCCATTTTTTCTGCCTTTTCATTGGGATTGGTTCTTGTTTGTATATCCTTATTCCATATTCTATCTAACTCCTATTTTGTAGCTGCTGCACAGCTCCTTATTTACGTGGGAGCTGTAAATGTCTTAATCATATTTGCTGTGATGTTCATGAATGGTTCAGAATATTACAATGATTTCTATCTTTGGACCGTTGGAGATGGGGTCACTTCACTGGTTTGTACAAGTATTCTTTTTTCACTAATTACTACTATTTCAGATACGTCATGGTATGGGATTATTTGGACTACAGGATCAAACCAGATTATAGAGCAGGACCTGATAAGTAATGTTCAACAAATTGGGATTCATTTATCAACAGATTTTTATCTTCCATTTGAACTCATTTCTATAATTCTTTTAGTTGCCTTGATAGGTGCAATTGCTATGGCTCGTCAGTAATAAATACTTAGAATTAGAAATGAATTAGAAATCCAAAATAAAATTAAAATAAATTTAAAATAAAAATAAATAAGGCCTTGTTCTGTCTTCTTGTATTGTTATTACATCCATTTTGCTTCAATTCAATTTATATATTTATTGTTCATATATTAAATTAAAAAGGGTTTTGTTTTAGTTCGATCCATTACCAATACCTTCCTTTGTTCCGTACTTGTTTTATATTCGAGTCAATCAGTGAAATTGTTGTTCATATTGAAATGAATCGAGATTGATGAGGAGTTGGTCAATGATGCTCGAGCATGTACTTATTTTGAGTGCCTATTTATTTTCTATTGGTATTTATGGATTGATCACAAGTCGAAATATGGTTAGAGCACTTATGTGTCTTGAGCTTATACTGAATGCGGTTAATATGAATCTCGTAACGTTTTCTGATTTATTTGATAGTCGACAATTAAAAGGAGACATTTTCTCGATCTTTGTTATAGCTATTGCAGCCGCTGAAGCAGCTATTGGGCCAGCTATTGTTTCGTCGATCCATCGTAACAGAAAATCAACTCGTATCAATCAATCGAACTTGTTGAATAAATAGTCATAATGATATAAAAAAAGACAGATATATATAATATTATATTCACCAATTAAAATTAGCATATATGACTCGTATGACCATGTTTGCTGAAACGTAAGAAATCAAAGTATCTTGGTCCTCTTTCCTAAACAGATCCAGAGGTAAATTGATTCTAAAAAAAAATCAATTCTGGTAAACTACTGATTCATCTGGTATCTACAATATATGATTCATTTACTACCGATTTTACCAGATCGAAAATTGATAACGTTCAAAAAATTGATAGACACAATGTCACATTCAGTAAAGATTTATGATACATGTATAGGATGTACTCAATGTGTACGAGCCTGCCCCACAGATGTATTGGAAATGATACCTTGGGACGGATGTAAAGCTAAGCAAATTGCTCCTGCTCCAAGAACAGAAGACTGTGTAGGTTGTAAGAGATGTGAATCCGCTTGTCCAACAGATTTCTTGAGTGTCCGGGTTTATTTATGGCATGAGACAACTCGCAGCATGGGTCTAGCTTATTGATACGTTCCGTAAAACTCTACTTGAATCCATTTGATTCTTCTTTACCGACAAAAACCCGTACTCGAGAAAATATATTATTTCGAGCGCGGGTTTTTATGGTCAAAGTCTATCTTGTCTTTACCACGAGTTATTTTCCTTGGTTAACAATAATTGTTGTTTTTCCAATATCCGCGGGTTCATCAATTTTCTTTCTCCCTCATAGAGGAAATAAGGTGGTGAGATGGTATACTATATGCATCTGCTTGTTAGAACTCCTTCTAACGACCTATGCATTCTGTTATCATTTCCAATTGGACGATCCATTAATCCAATTGGAGGAGGATTATAAATGGATAAATATTTTGTATTTTCACTGGAGACTCGGGATCGATGGACTTTCCATCGGACCCATTTTACTGACGGGATTCATCACTACTTTAGCTACTTTAGCGGCTTGGCCAGTTACTAGAGATTCGCGATTGTTCCATTTCCTGATGTTAGCAATGTACAGCGGTCAAATAGGATCATTTTCTTCTCGAGACCTTTTACTTTTTTTCATCATGTGGGAGTTAGAATTAATTCCTGTTTACCTACTTTTATCCATGTGGGGAGGTAAGAAACGTCTGTACTCAGCTACAAAGTTCATTTTGTACACTGCGGGGGGTTCCATTTTTCTCTTAATGGGAGTTCCAGGTATGGGTTTATATGGTTCCAATGAACCAACATTAAATTTTGAAACATCAGCTAATCGATCGTATCCCGCGGCATTGGAAATAATATTCTATTTTGGCTTCTTTATTGCTTATGCTGTCAAATCACCGATTATACCCCTACATACATGGTTACCAGATACCCATGGAGAAGCACATTACAGTACATGTATGCTTCTAGCTGGAATTTTATTAAAAATGGGAGCATATGGATTGGTTCGGATCAATATGGAATTATTACCCCATGCTCATTCTATATTTTCTCCCTGGTTGATGATAGTCGGAACGATTCAAATAATCTATGCAGCTTCAACTTCTCCCGGTCAACGCAATTTAAAAAAGCGAATAGCCTATTCCTCCGTATCTCATATGGGTTTCACAATTATCGGAATTGCTTCCATAACTGATATGGGACTCAATGGAGCCATTTTACAAATCATTTCTCATGGATTTATTGGTGCTGCACTCTTTTTCTTGGCAGGAACGAGTTACGATAGAATACGTCTTGTTTATCTCGATGAAATGGGAGGAATAGCTACCCCAATGCCAAAAATATTTACCATGTTAAGTAGCTTCTCGATGGCTTCGCTTGCACTGCCAGGAATGAGTGGTTTTGTTGCAGAATTGGTAGTCTTTTTTGGAATAATTACCAGCCCAAAATACCTTTTAATGCCAAAAATACTAATTACTTTTGTAATGGCAATTGGAATGATATTAACTCCTATTTATTCATTATCTATGTTACGCCAGATGTTCTATGGATACAAACTATTCAATGTTACAAACTCCTACTTTGTGGATTCTGGACCGCGAGAACTATTTGTTTCGATCTGTATCTTTCTACCCGTAATAGGTATCGGTATTTATCCCGATTTCGTTCTCTCACTATCAGTTGAGAAGGTAGAAGCTATTCTATCTAATTACTTTCATAAATAGTTTTCATAAATAAGAAATAAAGTCAAATAATCCTGTGATTTACAAAATCGGTCGCTGTACACTGAAAAAAAAAAAATGAAGTGAATTGGAATTGTAATCAGATACATCTGGAGTTTTTGAGAACCATTTGAATTACTACTTGATTCAAATGGTTCTCAAAAACTCACACTAATTTTCGTTATATATTGGAGATTGATGTTCCCATGTATTCTTCAAGTCCCTTCTTCAATTCGCTGTTAATGTGAATGAACCATAACTATGTAGTCCTATTCCTAATAGATTGACCCCAAAATAGCATATCCAAATTATAAGAAATCCGATAGAAGCTACAATTGCCGAATTAACACCTTGCAAACTTTGATTTGTTCTAGTATGTAAATAAATCGCGAATATGGTCCAAGTAATAAATGCCCAAGTTTCCTTGGGGTCCCAATTCCAATAAGACCCCCATGCCTCATTAGCCCATACTGCTCCCGAAAGAATACCTATGGTTGAAAAGATAAACCCTAGACTAATGACACGATAACTCCAATGATCCAATCGCCGAGTCAATCGATACCTGTGATAATTTCTAAATGAAGGAAAAGAAGTGTTTTGTAAAACACTTCTTTTCTCATTCAAGTATTGGATCTCACCAAAGGAAAATGTCCCAATTAATAAATGATTGGTTTTAACAACAATATCTGTGTTTTTTCGAAATGTGATGACTAGAAAAGCTACTGATAATAACGCTCCACATAAAAGAGCTGCATAGCTCAATAACATCATACTTACGTGCATCATTAACCACTGGGATTGTAGGGCGGGTACTAATATTGCGGATTGATGCATTTCAGTTAAAAGACCTGAAGTGGCAAAGCCTTGGGTAAAAATAGCACTTGGCCCAGTTATTGCGCTTAAATTATTTTTATGGTTCCCCACTTTAGGAACCATATGAATAATGGAGAAACTCCATGAAAGGAACATTAATGATTCATATAAATCACTTAACGGGAAATGTCTCAAATAAATCCAACGAGTTATTAATAATCCTGTTATACAGAAAAAAGTAGCTATAATGCCTTTTTCTGATGAATCACATATTCCTACGATTTGATGGACTAATAAATCCATCAAATGAATCGTAATAACAATTGAAATGATCGAAAAAGATATGTGAGTTAATATATGTTCTAAAGTCGCAAATATCATAAAAAATTATTTTGTAAAAAAAAAAAGGGGGGGTGTGTGTTCCTCAATTATGGAATGGAAATAAGGAAAGGAATTGAATTCCTTATAAGATAGGATTTATCTTGCCCCTTTTAGGGGATGCCGCCACTCGGATTCGAACCGAGATGCTCTAGCACTGCTTCCTAAGAGCAGCGTGTCTACCGATTTCACCATGGCGGCTTGATCGAAATAATAATAGCCCATACTATGTTCAATCGTCGAGATTGATGGATTCAATCCAATCGATCTTAGGAAAGATTAGAATCGATGAATCAAAAAACTCGTTCAAATAAATATTTGAACGTTCAATAATACTTAACTTAGTATAGTGGTATGGTGTCAGTTTTAACAATCATTTTCACGGAGTATAAGTCCCCCTGGACCAGTTGGAACTAGAGGGTTATGTCCTCAGTCGAGGTATACAACTAAAAATTGTCCTTTTTTTTCTATCTCATTTTTTTTTTATGATTCATTTCTCATTTATCTCATTTCATGGATCCGACATAAAAATGAGATTTTTGTTATTGTGAAAGCGAATTGATGGGGAAAGTTACAATCCCCATCTCGCAAATTATAAAAATCTAATAGAATACCATTCTAGAATACTATAAGGAATGAAAAGTGAAACCTTTATCTTCTATCTAATGACTTCTTTTTTTTTTTTTCAAACAAAACAAAACGGAAATCAATCGTTTTTAGAACTCAATTAGACAGGCGAATTATTATTCTACATACCACAACATCCAGTTCTATCTCATATTGATGAGTTCCAAAATTCGTTAATGTAAAATGTAAATTATTCATCTTCTAAATCATCCAATTCATCGAGTCATGTCGATTCATTCAGATTATTCCGCGGCTTTATTACTTGTTTGTTGCACAAAAAAACTTTTTGAATGCCCGGTAGAAATAGATTTAGCTAAGGATAAAGCTTTTATCGCGGCCCAATATCCCTTTCTCTTCCAAATATTTTTGCGAATACGCTTTTTTGACATAGAAGTACGTTTCTTTGGAACTGCCATTTTAAAAGAAAGAGGTTTCTCATTTTTATAGTTGGATGTGAAAGACATGTATTGTATTGTTCAAAATAAATCGTTCTTTCTATCCATTATCTATATCTATTCCATAGTGGATACTTCCTTCATAACATAAAAAATACAGATATGTGCGCATCACATATAGTATAACTAGGGATGAAAAAAAAAAAAGGGTTCCAATTTATATCTCAGTCTATTTATATATCGTCATGTTACATTTAATAAATCAAATCAAAAAACTTAAGAACCCATACATTTTACCCTTACCTAATTTAAGAAAACAATAATATAAAATTTTTTCGATTAATTGATCAAACTCGAGAATGGAGTACCCATAATTTAAATTCAAATGAGATCATGTAGTTAATCTCTTAAACGATACATTACTTGATAAAGGTCATTTTAGTAATTTATTATTTCAGCTCTATGCGAAATGACGAGTATCGTAGGATTTTCCATAAAATATGTTTGTTTTATTTGACTAGAAGCCAATCAATCAGTTCCAGAATGAATTAGTCAATGACTCCAAATAAACTAACTAAAATAACTAGGTGTTATTTTATTAGGTCGAGTTATTGGTGGATCCTATAATTCATATCAGAATCAAGTACTATTTTGGTGTAATTCTTTTTCCTTATTACTATATGGATATAAATCACCGTAATAGTGGAATGATTGAAAATCTCATATTCTGTATCTCAATAAATATCTTAGTTAATCACTAGGTAGTCATTTTTAAGCAGTAACTTGGTTATTTGAACAATTGTAACTTCTTGATTTGAATTTTTCAAATATCTGGGAAAGAATCAGAATAATGAAGAATTCAAAATAATATTTGAGTTTTTATATCTTGATTTTTTTATTTATTTGATTATTGCTCTTTACAAAAAAGATAAGAGCTGGTGAATCGGAAAAATTAATAAGAATAAAAAAAAAAAGTTTGATTTGATTATGCAACCCATATATCAATATGCATGGATCATACCTTTCGTTCCACTTCCAGTTACTATGTCAATAGGATTGGGACTTCTGCTTGTTCCGACCGCAACAAAAAATCTTCGTCGTATGTGGGCTTTTCCCAGTGTTTCATTGCTAAGTATAGTTATGGTTTTTTCGGCCGATCTGTCTGTTCAACAAATAGATGGCAGTTCCATCTATCAATATCTATGGTCTTGGACCATCAATAATGATTTTTCCTTAGAGTTCGGACACTTGATCGACCCACTTACTTCTATTATGTCAATACTAATCACTACTGTCGGAATCATGGTTCTTATTTATAGTGACAAGTATATGTCTCATGATCAAGGATATTTGAGATTTTTTGCTTATATGAGTTTTTCCAATACTTCCATGTTGGGATTAGTTACTAGTTCCAATTTGATACAAATTTATATTTTTTGGGAACTCGTGGGAATGTGTTCGTATCTATTAATAGGTTTTTGGTTCACACGACCAATCGCAGCAAATGCCTGTCAAAAAGCATTTGTAACTAATCGTGTAGGGGATTTTGGTTTATTATTAGGAATCTTAGGTCTTTATTGGATAACAGGTAGTTTCGAATTTCGGGATTTGTTCGAAATCTTCAATAACTTGATGCATAATAATGGAGTTAATTCTTTATTTGCTACTCTGTGTGCTTCCCTATTATTCGCTGGTGCAATTGCTAAATCTGCGCAATTTCCCCTTCATGTATGGTT
>NW_027519040.1:27500-32500 GCF_043159265.1 Tasmannia lanceolata
AATTCAGGTCATAATCTATATTGGATTCCCAAATTTGTTAATAGAGGGTCGAACGCGAGGAATCGAAGAATTACGGATCAATGTACAAAAAGGGTTTCGTTCTGTGAACCGGAGACTTAACATTGCTATCACAAGAGTTGCAAAACCTTATGGACAACCTAATATTCTTGCAGAATATATAGCTCTACAATTAAAGAATAGAGTTTCGTTTCGAAAGGCAATGAAAAAAGCTATTGAATTAACTGAACAAGCTGATACAAAAGGAATTCAAGTGCAAATTGCAGGGCGTATCGACGGAAAAGAAATTGCACGTGTCGAATGGATCAGAGAAGGTAGGGTTCCCCTACAAACCATTCGAGCTAAAATTGATCATTGTTCCTATACAGTTCGAACTATCTATGGGGTATTAGGCATCAAAATTTGGATATTTGTAGATGAGCAATAATGGGTCTTTCCTTCCCATTCTATACTGCGATAGAACAAAAAATGACAAACTCTTTCATTCATTCTTTTTCCCTTCAATCAAAAATGAACAATTCTAATTAGAATTATTAATTATTTCTAATTATTAATTATAATTATATAGGGTTGAATAAAAATTCGATTGATCATTTGGTAGAATTGCTATGCTTAGTGTGTGACTCGTTGGTTTTTTCTTTAGAGTTGGATTCAAAAAAAAAAAAAACAATGGACCAGCCCATAACTAATAACTAGAGAACTAATAACCAGCTCATTGCTTCGTATTATCGAGATCCAAGAAAGCAGTCACTATATGATGTGTTGATCATATAGTTGTAGCAACTGAAATCGTTTTTTTTTTTTTCATAAAGGAAAAAAAAATCTGATTATGGTTTGTAAAGCGAAAATAGAGGGATATGGGTAAAAGGAGGGGTGAGAGAAAGAAAGGAGGAGAATATCAATCAATGCTATATGATTCCAATATGTATGGTCTATGAATCATCTCATAAAAGGCAGCGTGATAAAGCATCAATACGGATTCGTTTATAAGTAGATGAATCCGGTTCATAGGAAAAATGAAAATAATAAAGAGCCTCGAGTCAATAGAGACTGAGGAGATTGACTCGGGAACAAATGAAATTGGGAGCTCCACTGTAGAGTTCAGACCTAACCATTAATGGAGAAGCTATGGGAACGACGGAACCTGTGACTGCACAAGATTCTATTAAAAACGAATCCTAATGATTCATTGGGTGGGATGGCGAAACCAACCAAGAACCCTTTTATTTATTCTGAAAGGTCATGGGTTGACCCTACGAATGAAGCAGATTTTAAAGAGTCAATATTCGCCCGCGAACCTTTCCTTATTGGATTGCAAAATTTTGGGCGATTCCATTCAGTAAAGGCCAAAAGAAGGATTCGTTATAAAAAGAAAGGCATTCATTATCCATAAATAGAAATATACGTCCTATAAATTATAAATCGAAATAGAAAGATACGTCTAGCTGCTGTATATACAAGATATACAGATTCCTACATGATGGATTAACTATCAAGAAATCCCATGATTCAGTGTATTATTCATTAAATACATGTGTATTTGTAATATTATTGAATCGTTTCATTCGCGAGGAGCTGGATGAGACGAAACTCTCATGTCCGGTTCTGCAGTAGAGATGGGGTTGAGAAACAACCATCAACTATAACCCCAAAAGAACCAGATTCCGTAAACAACATAGAGGAAGAATGAAGGGAATATCTTATCGAGGCAATCGTATTTGTTTCGGTAGATACGCTCTTCAGGCACTTGAACCCGCTTGGATCACATCTAGACAAATAGAAGCAGGGCGACGAGCAATGACACGATATGCGCGTCGTGGTGGAAAAATCTGGGTACGTATATTTCCCGACAAACCCGTTACAGTCAGACCCACAGAAACACGTATGGGTTCGGGTAAGGGATCCCCCGAATATTGGGTATCCGTCGTTAAACCGGGTCGAATACTTTATGAAATGGGCGGAGTCTCAGAAACTGTAGCCAGAGCAGCTATTTCAATAGCTGCGTGCAAAATGCCTATACGAACTCAATTCGTTATTGTGGGATAGGGATGTGAAACCAAAAGAAAGGAGTATTTTTGATGAAAAATACAATTGCAGATTTATTTATTTCTGGACAGACAATATTTCTTTCTTTTTTCCTTCGCCCTTTGCATTGAAATAAGAGATTCAAAAAAAAAAAAATGATATGATTCAACCTCAGACCCATTTGAATGTAGCGGACAACAGCGGGGCTCGAGAATTGATGTGTATTCGAATAATCGGAGCTAGTAATCGCCGATATGCTCATATCGGTGATGTTATTGTTGCTGTAATCAAAGAAGCAGTACCCAATATGCCTCTCGAAAGATCAGAAGTGATCAGAGCTGTAATTGTACGTACATGTAAAGAACTCAAACGTGACAACGGTATGATAATACGATATGATGACAATGCAGCGGTTGTCATTGATCAAGAAGGAAATCCAAAAGGAACTCGAGTTTTTGGCGCGATCGCTCGGGAATTGAGACAGTTGAATTTCACTAAAATAGTCTCATTAGCTCCTGAGGTATTATAAAGACTAGTAGATGAGACCATTATATAGTAGGGTATCTGAAGTAGATCAAATCCATTAGTAGATTGTGTCTTATGCATATACCTTTAATAATTCATAAAAAAAAAAATTGAAAGTGAAAATGAAAATCAAGAAAAAAAAAAAACAGAACATGTTGATTATATCAAAATGGGGAAGCCCTAATAATTATAGTTCGTCATGAGTAAGGACACTATTGCCGATATAATAACTTCTATAAGAAATGCTGACATGGATAAAAAAAGAACAGCTCGAATAGCATCTACTAATATAACCGAAAACATTATTAAAATACTTCTACGAGAAGGTTTTATTGAAAATGTTAGGAAACATCGAGAAAACAAGAAATATTTCTTGGTTTTAACCCTGCGACATAGAAGGAATCAGAAAGGAACATATAGAAATATTTTAAAGTGTATCAGCCGACCCGGTCTACGAATCTATTCCAACTATAAACGAATTCCTAGGATTTTAGGTGGAATAGGTATTGTAATTCTTTCTACTTCTCGAGGTATAATGACAGATCGAGAAGCTCGACTAAAAAGAATTGGAGGAGAAATTTTATGTTATATATGGTGATCCTTCTGAATATCCGAATTTGATCCGTAACTTTCGATTTGTGAAAAAGAGAGAAAAGGCAGGTTGTCTAATATCACTCCTCCTCCATTAGTTGATACTTCAAGGGGGTTACCTGAAATGAAAGAACAAAAATTGATTCATGAAGGTTTAATTACTGAATCACTTCCAAATGGTATGTTCCGGGTTCGTTTAGATAATGAAGATCTGATTCTAGGTTATGTTTCGGGGAGGATCCGACGTAGTTTTATACGGATACTACCAGGAGATAGAGTCAAAATCGAAGTAAGTCGTTATGATTCAACCAAGGGACGTATAATTTATAGACTTCGCAACAAAGGTTCGAACGATTAGGTGACTTTTTAAACATTTCTTCCATGGGGATACAATTCGAGGTTCAAAATTTCAAGAGACTTATTTTCTTCAAAAGAGTAGATTCGGAATTAAGGAATGACAAATATGAAAATAAGGGCTTCTGTTCGTAAAATTTGCGAAAAATGTCGACTGATCCGTAGGCGAGGACGAATTATAGTAATTTGTTTCAATCCGAGACATAAACAGAGACAAGGGTAATCTTTCTAAAAAGGGCCTTTCTAAAGTAAGGGACCCGTTGTACAAATAAAGGATCTGTTTTGACATGAAATGGATATATCCGTATATCTCTGACTCATATTTATGAGATGCTAAAATATGACAAAACCTATACCAAGAATTGGTTCGCGTAGGAATGGGCGTATTAGTTCACGTAAGAATGGACGTAGAATACCAAAAGGAGTTATTCATGTTCAAGCGAGTTTCAACAATACCATTGTAACTGTTACGGATATGCGAGGTCGGGTGGTTTCTTGGTCCTCCGCTGGTACTTGTGGATTCAGAGGCACAAGAAGAGGGACACCATTTGCTGCTCAAACCGCAGCAGGAAATGCTATTCGTACAGTAGTGGATCAGGGTATGCAACGAGCAGAAGTCATGATAAAGGGTCCTGGTCTCGGAAGAGATGCAGCATTACGAGCCATTCGCAGAAGTGGTATACTATTAAGTTTCGTACGTGACGTAACCCCTATGCCACATAATGGATGTAGACCTCCTAAAAAAAGGCGTGTGTAGAAATAAGAATTGAACTGATTTCAAGAGAAATAAATGATTCAATGATCTGATCAATAATATTAGTATGGTTCGAGAGGAAGTAGCAGTATCCACTCGGACACTACAGTGGAAGTGTGTTGAATCAAGAACAGACAGTAAGCGCCTTTCCTATGGACGTTTCATTCTGTCCCCGCTTATGAAAGGTCAAGCAGATATGATAGGTATCGCTATGCGAAGGGCTTTACTTGGAGAAATAGAAGGAACATGTATCACACGCGCAAAATCTGATAAGATACCACATGAATATTCTACGATAGTCGGTATTGAAGAATCAGTACATGAAATTTTCATGAATTTGAAAGAAATTGTATTGAGAAGTAATCTGTATGGAACTTGCGACGCATCTATTTTCGTCAGGGGTCCGAGATGCGTAACTGCTCAAGATATCATCTCGCCACCTTCTGTGAAAATGGTTGATACTACACAGCATATAGCTAGCCTGACAGAACCAATTGATTTGTGTATTGGATTACAAATCGAGAGGGATCGCGGATATCGTATGAAAACCCCAAATAACGATCAAGATGGAAGTTATCCTATAGAGGCTGTATCCATGCCTGTTCGAAATGCGAATCATAGTATTCATTCTTATGGGAATGGGAATGAGAAACAAGAGATACTTTTTCTAGAAATATGGACGAATGGAAGTTTAACTCCTAAAGAAGCACTTCACGAAGCTTCCCGTAATTTG
>NW_027519041.1:0-7500 GCF_043159265.1 Tasmannia lanceolata
GATTTGTAGTTACTGACCAACCAAAATGAAAGAAGCTTCACTCCTTTAGATCAAAAATGAATCTTAGTCATTGGTAATCGTTATTGAATCAAGGGGTTTATCTGTGGTTATTTTAATTTGAGTCGAATTCATAATTGTTCGAATTGTGTAATCCCCAATTACTGACATTGGTAACCGACCCAAAGCAATTTGATTATAATTCAATTCGTGACGATCATAAGTGGAAAGTTCATATTCTTCAGTCATTGATAGACAGTTTGTTGGACAATACTCGACGCAGTTACCACAAAATATACAGATTCCAAAATCAATACTATAATTAAGCAACCGTTTCTTTCTAATATCTGTTTCCAATCTCCAATCAACAACGGGTAGATCTATGGGACATACACGAACACATACTTCACAAGCAATGCATTTATCAAATTCAAAGTGGATTCGACCACGGAAACGCTCTGATGTGATCGATTTTTCATAAGGATATTGAATAGTTATAGGTAAACGATTCGCGTGGGATAAGGTAATCATGAAACTTTGACCAATGTACCTTGCAGCTCGTACTGTTTGTTGACCATAATTCATGAACCCAGTCATCATAGGGAACATATCGTGGCTATCCATGAATAATTTGATATTTCTTTCTCTTGCTTAAGGGAGGTTATGAATCTAGAGTATCATATACTGTTACAGTGAAAGGAGTTGGGAAGAAGTTGTCAATAATAGATTACCCAGAGAAATGGGTAAAAGAAATTTCCATCCAAGATTTAATAGTTGGTCCATTCTCATCCTAGGTAAAGTCCATCTTGTTGTGATAGGAATGAACAGGAACAAATAAGCTTTAGCTAATGTAATAAGGATACCAATCGTTGTTCCAAATACTCCCCCCGTTTTATTTATTCCGAAAAGTTCAGGAATGAATATGTACGGAATAGAGAGATTCCACCCGCCCAAGTAAAGAACTGTTACAAATAATGAAGAAACTAGTAGATTTAGGTAAGAAGCAACGTAAAATAAACCAAATTTGATACCTGAATATTCGGTTTGATAACCCGCTACTAATTCTTCTTCTGCTTCTGGTAAATCAAAAGGTAATCTCTCACATTCTGCTAGGGAAGAAATTATAAAAACTATAAACCCTATGGGTTGACGCCACAGATTCCATCCCCAAAACCCATATTTTGACTGTGCCTCAACTATATCAATTGTACTTGAACTGTTAGATAATCATAGTCGATGATAACATCACTGTTCCCATCGCTATTTCAGAACCGTACATGAGACCTCAGCTTCATACGGCTCCTCGATGGCCACAAATAAATCTAAGGACTGATTCAGTATTACCTCGGCATTTTTTGAGAGTGAATAGAGTAAAGATGCATCAGGGAGTCCCTAATTAGACCAATGGAATTCTGTCTGCTATAATAACAAATTCAAAGTGCTTCCGAATTGCTCTCATAATTTATTTTATAATTAATATTACAATTTATCTTTGTTCAGTAATAGCTTAATCTTTCAATAAAATACTCGTTGTATCAATAGATATTTCTACCCATATCTTTCGATTACGAAAAAGAATTAGACACTCTACATTAGTTCATTTCATGAATCATGATAAGAAGCCTATCTGTATTAATACGGATGGGATGGAGGAAAGAAAGAATAAAGAAAGATCTATTACTATTTATTTTTCCTATTGCATTCCATTTCTTTCGTTCCTGTTCTTCTTTCGCAGAAGAGGGGATTCTCAAAAAAAAAATAAAGGATTACTTCGTTCCCGATAGTCATTTCTTTAATCAGTGGATAGGAGCATACTCTGGATCGGAATCATGGGGAAGTACTGCTTGATCATTTCTACCAACTTAAAGCCCTCATTATGATTCCTTTTATGCAAAAATATCCCTTTGGTTTTTGATACCTTACATTATTTCCATGACGAATCCTTTGTGTACCTTGGTGTTCCTAACCGTCCACTCATTTTTGATTGATTCCCGATATGATAATGCATACAATAACAATTGTAGAAACTCCATACAGTTGATCTTTTGCACCCGCTTCAAGTCATGATGACTAATCAACCAATCTTGGGGTAAACAGTTTCCACCGCTTATCTTTACTTACACTTTCCTCTCGTACATAGGGAATGAGAATCAATCTTCTTACTGCGAATTCATAAGCTGTTTTGTTTCACTCATATAACCATCTCGTTTAGTTCATCAACCTAAATGGTGAATAAAAAAATCAAGATATCTATTCAATACATTCAACCTCTTTCCTAGAAATAAAGGAAAGAAATAAAAGTTAATGTTGCAACGAATCACACGTAGAGATATTGATAACACACATGGAGTTAATGGTATTTCATAACTAATAGATTGAGCAGCAGCTCGTAGACCACCTGAAATATTTATTATTCGATCCATATCCTGACATAAGAAGTCCAATAGGAGCAATACTGGAAATGGCGATCCACAAAAAAACACCTATACCGAGATCGGCTAGAACAAGGCGATAGCCAAAAGGAATTACTGAATAACTTAGTAGAATTGATATGACCGCTATGGATGGCCCGATACTGAATAAACGAATATCTCCTCTAGATGGGAGAAGATCCTCTTTGAAAAGCAGTTTTGTCCCATCCGCTAGAGCTTGAAGAATTCCCAAGGGACCAGCATATTCAGGCCCAATACGTTGTTGTATCCCTGCGGATATTTCTCTTTCTAACCACACAATCACGAGTACCCCTATTGTGATCCCCGATACGGGAGTAAAAATAGGGACAAGCGTCCCTATAAGGCCATAGCCTTCTTTTAAAGATTCCGATCTGGAAAAAGAATTGATAGCTTGTACTTCTGTCGTATCAATTATCATTTCAACGATCAACTTCTCCCATAATGATATCTATACTACCTAGTATCGTCATGATATCACAATTTCATTCTTTTAACTAGCTGAGGAATAATTTGCAAATTTATGAAACCCGGTGGACGAATTTTCCATCTCCAGGGAAAAAACACTATTATCTCCTATCAGAAAAATTCCTAATTCTCCTTTTGGGGCTTCTACTCTCACATAAAGTTCTTGTTTTAACAATTCAAAGGTGGGAGAAGGTTTTTTACTAATGAATCGGTATTCAAAATCGTTCCATTCAGAATCCTTTGCTCTATCAAAGCGTCGTACTTCTAAATTCTCATAGGGTCCCCCCGGAATTCCTTCCAGAGCCTGTTGAAGAATTTTTATAGATTCCGTCATTTCACTGATTCGTACTAAATAACGAGCTAATGAGTCTCCTTCTTTTTGCCATTGGACTTCCCAATCGAATTCATCGTAACACTCATAATGATCAACTTTACGAAGATCCCATTGGATTCCGGAAGCTCGTAGCATTGGTCCCGATAAACCCCAATTTATTGCTTCCTCTCCACCAATAATGCCCACTCCTTCAACTCGTTCCAAAAAAATAGGATTCCGCGTAATAAGCTTTTGATATTCAACAACTCCTGTTAAAGAATAATCGCAGAAATCCAAACATTTATCTATCCATCCGTGAGGTAGATCAGCAGCTACTCCTCCGATACGGAAATAATTATGCATCATTCGCATACCTGTGGCAGCTTCGAATAGATCATATAGCAATTCTCTCTCTCGGAAAATATAGAAGAAAGGAGTCTGTGCACCGATATCTGCCATAAAAGGCCCAAGCCATAACAAATGAGAAGCTATACGACTTAGCTCCAGCATAATAACTCTGATATAACTGGCTCTTTTAGGTACTTGAATATTTCCCAATTGTTCGGGGGCATTTACCGTTATTGCCTCTGTGAACATAGTAGCTAAATAATCCCAACGTGTTACATACGGCAGATATTGTATAATTGTTCGGTTTTCCGCAATTTTTTCCATTCCTCTGTGTAAATAACCCAATATAGGTTCACAGTCAATAACATCTTCACCATCTAGAGTAACAATGAGTCGAAGAACACCATGCATTGATGGGTGGTGAGGGCCCATATTGACTATCATGAGGTCTTTTTTTGTAGCCGGTACAGTCATATGCTTTCTTCCCCGATTCATTATTCCATGAATTGTTGAAAACGAAACAAAGTTCATCAAAATTCAAGATCTAATAAACCAAAAAATTCAAATGAATCCTCAAATTAACGATTTTTTGGCTCCCGAATATCCAACTGACCAATTAATTCCTTATAACGTACTCTATTTTTTTTTGACAAATAAGCCAGCAGCCGTTGACGTTTTCCCAGAATTTTTCGCAGACCTCTCTGAGATAAATAGTCTTTTCTGTGAAATTCAAAATGTGCAGTAAGTCTCCGTATCTTATTGGTGAAATTGAATACTTGAAATTCAACAGACCCTTTGTTTTTTTCTTTTTCTTCTTGCGGAATAACCGAGATAAATAAATTTTTTACCATAAAAAAGAATAATTCTTCTCTCTTTTTTTTTTTCTTTCGTTCCCACAAATATGGATTTTACCGATCAGGAATAATAATAAAATGATAATGCCAGTCATTTCGATCTGGTACACACAATAATCTGGATTTATTCATATAATAACTTTTTCTATTTAAATTGAATTAATAAATCCAATTTAATTTGTAATTTGATTCGGATACAATACATAGAAAGGGATGGTACATTTCTGGACCCACGAAAGAGAATGATTTGGGTTTAAGAAGATTCTGTTGATTCATTCCTAGGTCCAATTGATACGTCATTGAATCAGTATCATGTGTCAGAATGTAATGTAACACAACGTGTGTGTACACCTGTCTGTCTTCATATATCGGCTATGATACATGATGTATATAAAATGTACCATTAACTAATTCTGAATCGTGGATACATATATATTCTTGACATACTGAAACGACTGCCATTATTCGTATCAAACCAATAGCGATTCATACAAGCTAAATCTTCTAATCGATAATTGGGCCAAAGAAATAATTTGAATTGAATGAATTTATTTGTATCTGTATCAAGACACTTGTCCTCATCCAAAAATTGCCCAGAGTTCTTTACGTTATTCTCATTGAAAAATACTGGATTTATATCCACAATATTCTCATTACTGAAATTGAAACACATTAAAATTCTCAATTTTCTACGACGTCTAGGAGATAGAATATTTTCAGGAACAAGAAAATCATAATGATTTTCATCTCCATTCATAAGCATCTTTCCATGTTGTGCAATAGATCCATTGAAAGAATTCTCATCAACATATTTTTTTTCTCGACGTTCTCGATTAGTTTGGTGTTTACTCTTATGGACCAATGAAATGCCTATGGTTTGATACATAATAAATTGTCCATCCCGTTTTATAGACAGGCGGGCTGGTTCAATAATAAATATTCCCCTTTTTATCAATTCCGTAAGAGTGAGATCCTTCTGAATCAACATTACGTCCAGGCGCATTTCTCCTCTTTGAATAGAGGATATAGCAATTTCCCTTGGATTTATCAGTCTAAGCAGGAGGCAATATACCTTGATATTATTGATCATTCTTTGATTCAAAGAATCGTCCCATCTCAATTGAAAAAGCAAATATCTTTTTAGGAAGAACTCTAGTTCTGCTTCTCTGTTGCTCTTGTATTTTCTTTTCTTTCTCCTTTTTTTAATGTCTGATTCCGCGTAATCCTTTTCAACATATTTTTTTTTTTTTTGTGCATCTGATTCAAGATTCTCTTGGTTTCGTGCATCTGATCTAATATCCCCTTGGCCCGGCTGTTCTTCTTCTTTTTCTTTATTTCGGTTCTCTAATTCAAGATATTCTTTTTGATTAGATGATATACGAAGATCTTTTTTTTGATTTTCACTAATGTTTTTATTTTCACTAATGTTTTTATTTCCATGAAAATTTAAAAGAAGTAATTTGATTGGTATGATCCATGGTTTCATTTTATATGTATCATAAAGTCGCACAAATTCTGGGAAGAACCAAGATTCCAGATTCGATATGGGACGATATCGCATTTCTTCATTCATTCCCATCCAATCAAAAAAGTTTTTTTTTTGATTGGGTGGGTTGATTTCTTGATGAATCGTGAAATAAAAAAGATCTTTTTTATCAATTATTTCATAATCATTAATCCCATTCTTAGTATTTTTATTAATATTGGTCCCAGTATCCATATCGGTCCAGGTATCAATATCGATATTTTTTCTAAGACAAAAATGCAGAATTCTCCACTCAAAATATTTTCTATCCGGATTTTTACCCGTATCCATAATAGACTCTTCTTCTAGATAATCACTAATAGCTATATCCCCCAGTACATAACATGATTCGGGTTTAGGTGTGTTGTCATTATAGGGAATCTCTCGGCCCCCATTTACTTTTAACGGGGATACATAAATATATGAGCTCTTCCTATCCTCATAATTAATATATTTACACGATAAAAGATCATATCTGTAGTGTTTTTTAAATTTTTCTTTTTGACTCGGCAATGAATTCACCGCGCAATCATTTTCTTTCTCGTAATAAATGAATTGGTCTTTTTCTTTTTCATATGAATCCCATTTTTTGGAATCTTTATTTTCAATCGTACGACGATGATTGACTCTAGTTCGCCATTTTTTCGATACTAATCTAGACCATCTATTCTGAGATAAATTGTATTGATAATGACGCTTTAACCAGTTTTTCCATTCATTCATTCTGGAATTCGAAAATTTCTTATGTCTTGGTTTGAAATCAAAAATTCCTCGTGTACCCAAATAGTCCTTTATTCTATGCTTAATAAAAGGAGATGCGCCATGATATTGAAGTACAGATATCAAGTGATACTTGTTAATAACTTCTTGGTTTTGTGATAATTTGTAAAATACATATGCTTGGGACAAGAAAGATAAGTTACAATAAATCTGTGAATTATTATTTCGAATATTCGAAATAGAAAGTGACTTTTGGATAGTCAAAATAAACTGAGTTGTATTTTGATTTGTTTCATCAATTCCTTCTTTATTTGTTTCATTATTGTAAATATATTTATCGATAAGATTTTTTGTTGATTCAAGGAAAAGTTGTGTATTAATCCTGGGAATGTTAATGGCACATAGAAAGATATCTATGTATATTCTTTCAATGAAATATTTTATAAAATATTGCGATTTACGTATTAATCGGGCACTTCTTTTTTTTGATCTCTGCCAAATATGTTTCTGTGATTCCGATCTTTCATCATCAAAACTTGTCTTGTTAGGACTAATATTTATATCTGTATCTGTAGTTAGAAATATTTTTTTCTTGTCTTTTTTTATTTTTTCTATTTGATTTTTGATTTTGGTTGTACTATCAGTCAGATCTTTCATTTTTTTTTCTGTCAGTGAATAATTTGTCCAATCCATGGATCTAATTTGAATAGTCGAGTCGTGAGTAATCTTATTACTGATTATGAAATCTTTTCCAGTTTCACTCGGTTGATAGCCTTTCCTCAACCCAAATAATAAAATTGAGTTCACTTTTGTAAGCTCTTTCAT
>NW_027519042.1:0-28393 GCF_043159265.1 Tasmannia lanceolata
AAAGATAGCCCAGAGTCAGCAACAAGAAATATGAGCCCATGAACAATTGCAGACCAACTTACCATGAAAAGGAAAACCATACCAAAACTTTGTTCTCAAGATAGCCGAGACAGAAGTTTTTTTCCCACGTCAGTACCTAATCATCTTCTCAGTAAACTACTGAGTTTTATCCCATGATTCTATTGTCCTGAACATATCCAAAACACCAAGCTTTATTCCACATCAATATCTAATAAAATCATCCCCTATATACCATCTGCTAAAAAAGAACCGGCCTTGATGACTCTCAAAGATGGTAAAATACAAGTTTTGTTCCATTCAGTATGCCATCTTATAGTAAAATTTCAAGCTTTATCACAAGCTTTTATCGTGATTATCTAAAAAAGGGAGGGAAGGACCCTGCGAGTTTTTTACAGGGTGGGAAGGACCCTGCGATGCCAAACAATCTAAAAAATACGGCACCAAACCCCACAGCACGTCACAATGAATGCAGATATGGTTACCAACCAGATTCCTCAGCCCTCTTGCATAAGATGCACTGATTGGGCAAGAACTGTTTCTTCCTTCTCAACATGTCAATGGTATTGATCTTCTTGTGTGCCACCGTCCAACAAAAACTTTGAACCTTTGGGGACCAGGATACCACACCTTGAACCACTTCAAGACGTGCAACGACCCCTGATGAAACAGAAGAAGAAAAGGAGGAGAGAAAACATAGTTTGGATCTAGATCCTAGATGCTGCTATCCAAAATAAAGGTGAACACTCGTTCTAACCTCCCTATCACGTGAACTAACAACTCTATTTTCTCGTCCTTAAGATTGTGCCTATTACTACTCTCCCCCATACCCTCTTAAAACAGTCCACAACCCAACAATCCTTCCCCCAAATTAACCTACAGAGATTCAGGTACTCATGTCATAATGAAGAATGACCAACCATGAATCCCCCCAAAATATAATATGCTCCCTTATTCCCATCCCGAGCCTAATAAAAGAGAGAAAACATCTTGAATATACTATGCTCCTCTTCTCCCGTCCCGAACCTAATAGAAGAGAGGAACACATCTTGAACACTATACAGCGACTATCCCCTTAAAATATAATATACACCCCTATTCCCATCCTGAACCTAATAAAAGAGAGGAACACATCTTGAACACTATACATAGACCACCATGCACCCAAGCCTCTACCTCTTCCTAGCACTCTTCCCATCCACCCACCCACTCACCCATGGATGCTCCTCTGACACGACTTTTTTCTGAATCCCGTCTTGGCTATACTTGAAACACTGGTGCCTCTTTAGACGAATAGGAACAGAAGCCACTGCACATGAGTAGGTTGTTCAAGAAGGGCTTAAAGGTGAGGTTGCCTTTGCCATTCGACCAATGGGCGTCGGGCTGCTGCTTCGGAGTCAACGTAGAGAGGGATGGGGTCCCCATTTACTACGCCAGTCGAAAGCTGGCTGAGTATCACGGGCCAGAGTAGGCAAACGAACCTCTTACTTCCCGAGTTTCTAAAAAACAACAATTTGGATTAACCAAATTTTTGTTTTTTAGAAAACTTCTACTACGAAATTAAAAAGTGAGTGAAGTGAGGTCCCTACGATTAGGCAAATGTTTTTTAGAAAACATCTTCTACTCCAAAGTCATTTACCATTCATAGGGAAATGTTCCCAATTCCAATGCCCCCTATCGATATAAGCCGAAAAAAGTCCCCCATTTAATTAGGTTACTGGTATTAGCACTACCATCTCTAAATTATTGCACAAACTCAGCTTATCTTTTCAGTTTTAATTGGCTTCTGAGTGCTTTTTGGGAACTGTAATAACCTTTGACAGTAGTTTAAATAATAAAAGACAAGATGAGTTATTGCAATCATTAACACGTGGTAATGCCAAAATCAGTAGCTTTTAATTATATGCTTTAATTTTTTTTGCCGCCTCATTACCTTCTATAGAAAGCCCCTTTGAAACTTTCTCAATCCTCTTGATGACCTCAGTCGGGGTCTTGAATAGAGAAATGAAGTAGACCGGTAAATTAACCAAGGCACCCTTAATAATAGTAACTCTCGCACTAAAGGATAGGTAACTTTTCTTCCAATGAACTACCTTCACTTCCATCTGATCAATTACCGAATCCCAGAGATCCTTGGTTGGGATTCTCAACCCCGAGAGGGAGGCTAAGATAAGAGATAGGGAACTTATCCACGACACAACCAAACATTGATGCAAGATCCATCACCCTATCATCATCCATATTGATGCCCACCGCAAAGCTCAAGACAATTGACCTTAACGCCAAAAACTTCTTCACGCCACTAAAGGACACACCTCAAGTTGTAGATTTATGAAAAAGGATCGCCAAAAAAGATAAATGTCATCCTCAAATTACATATGAGAGATGACTGGGAGAGCCCTCCCCAAGTCAAAACTTCAATATACCCCAACTCATCAGCTTTAGCATTGAGTCTACGAAGGGCTTCCCCCTACAAGAATATATTGGAAGGGAAAGAGGGGATCACATTGCCTCTTCCACTTAATTAGAACTCTTTAAAAAAAAGCCACAAGCTTTACCATCGATGAGAACAGAGAAATGAGGGGAGCAAATGCACCCCATGATCCATTTCTGTCACTGCTCATTGAACCCGATCCTAATCGTGAGGTACTAAACAAACCCTCAATCGATCAAGTCACTTGCCTTCTCCATGTCAACTTCACAAATTATCCCTAGATGGCCATATCGTTTCGTTGAATCAAGGCACTCATTAGCCATGGGGGTGCCGTCAAGGATTTGACAACCATCGACGAAAGTGCCTTGATTTGGAGAAATCAGATCCTCTATTACCTTTATTTATTATTTATTTTGATGGCATAGGGTATCTCCACGCCATTTTAGGGCGCGATAATCCATATGGATGCACGCAATCACCTTTATCAAACTATTAACTAGAACATTCGCAGTTATGTTACATAGACTATTCACCAAACGAATGAAATGATAGTTCTTCACTTCATTCGCTCCATCCTTGTTTTGTATTAGGGTTAGTGTGATCAAGATAACACTACAATATTTGTTGATGGTACCTTTATCAAAGAATAGGGTGGGTAACGGGGCGGGCGGGGTGTTTGCATTCCCCAATCCCCTCCCGCAGGAAATCTATTAATCCCCGTCCCCGCCCCGCACCCTATGGGGGCAAAATCCCCTCCCCCTCCCCACAAACAGATTATTGGAATCAAATTATTACATCTTTAATAAGGCTCTGTGTGTTTTGGATTTTGTCATTTTGAGAACTGATTGTGTCCAAAACAGATTATAGACTTTTAGTTTAGTCTTAGAGCCCAATCGATTAGAAATTAGAATAGAAATATACCTGTGAGGGCAGATTTGGAATTTAAATTTTAAATAAGTTCTTTTTTTATAATGCAAGGACAGCAAGGTACTCGTATTGAACCGGGCGGGACAGAGCCAAAATCATCCCCACCCCGTCCCCGCTACGGGGAATTCTTTTTAGTCTCCATCCCCCGCCGAAATCAGGGAATCCCCGCCCTGCTCGAGGTGGGGCGGGGTGGATCCCCCTTTTCTCGGGTTAAAATTCCAGCCCTATCAAAGAAATCAGCACAAATTCTCCACACATCTTAAAACTTTCTTGGAAAAATGTGAATGAGTCTCATTCTTCTCCATGCCAAACACCATCTCTCTATTCTTTTCTCTTGCAAAAGATTGTTCAATCCAATTAGCCTTACTAGTTGCTAGGGAGGGGAAATTAAGCCCATCAACGGTCGGCAGAACGCTAAACTCCTTATCATATAAAGATTTGTACAATTCTAAGATCGCATCTTCCACTCCATTCCTATTCTCCACCACTCTTCCATCCAAGTCTATAGTTTTTATGTGACTGATCCTTCTTCAAGCATTAGCCACCCCATGGAAATAAGTCATATTTCTATCTCGTACCTTCAACCATAGGGGCCTCAATCTCTTTTTCCATCTCCTCCCACCTAATGACATCTTGCAAATCCTTATGGCTTACTTTTTTTCCTCCCATTTTCCTACTCATCAAGGGGCTGATTGTCCTCAATTCCCTCCATCAAATCATCATCTAGTAGATCCTTTGTATGAAAAATACTACCAAAGGAAGAAGTTTTCCACTCCTTGATCTTCAGCTTATAGTCCTTACGTTTTCAACAGACGATCCTACCATTCCCCTCAATCATCCCCAAGCATTCCTAGAGATTATTTTTAAATTCAGTCAACCCCAACCAACCATTTTCAAATCTGAATGGTCTCAAACCAGAATTGAAGCCATTTGATTCAAATAAAAAACATTGGCAAGTGGTCCAAAATAGTTTGAGAAAGACCCGATTCACAAGCACTAATAAATCTGCTTTTCCAATCCTTACAGATGAGAAATCAGAAATCTGTCCAGCACACCCATCAACAAGTCAATTCTATTGCTCGATCACATGAACTAGCGCCCCCCCCCACCCCCCCAAAAAAAAAAAAAAAAAACTGCCCACGCACCAACTCTAGACCATCCCACAATTGGTTCCTTCTTGGGACAGTAGGGCCATAGATGGATGACGGGGTCAAGCACAAACCCCTAACCTGATCAGTTAAAACGCCCAAACAGGTTTCCACCTCTATGTCCAAGACAATCATAATTCCACCAGCAGTAACCTTTGGTAGGAAGCATCTCCATTCGACCATTCTTCAACTTCAAAATCGCTAATAGTTTGCTTAACCACAGTTGCCAATTTTGTTTCATGTAAAATCATGCAGTCCATCCTTTTTCGAGCACCCAACTCCTTGACTGCAATTATCCTATCGTCCAACCCCAAACCATTCAATGGCATAATCCTCATTGTAATTTTGTTTTTTTTTCCTTCCCTACTGCCTTCTTGCTATCGTTCTTCCTGCTTTGAAGATTTCCAGTTTATGAACTCCTTTGAGATTCGCCTTGTGTCCACAATTCTTATCTTTGAAAGAGACCCCCAACGATCCTCCAATGCTAAGAATTCCCTTCTGTTTACTAATCAACATCATATCAATGGAGATGATGAACTGTTGCTCGATAACGAAGTACCCTTAACAACAATTTGGGTCCCTCTTTTTACTCCTTTAATAGTATTAGCCATCTTCCTATATCATCTGTTGCAAGAGAAATCAGAGAGAAAGAGAGTGAGTTGGGCATCTCCCCCTCACTCATTGATGCCCTACTCACTCATTTATTAATAATAATGAAAAGAGAAGTACAATGACCAAACTGCCCATAGACTTATAGGCTTATCCTAACACTCCCCCTCAAGCTGGAATGTATAAATCATATACTCCTAGCTTGTTACATATGTCGCTAAGCTTGGATTTCTTCAATGGTTTTGTGAACATATCTGCCAACTGTTCTACAGAACGAGTGAATACACCGTGTATCTCCCCTTTCTTAATCCTCTGACGAATGAAATGACAGTCGACTTCGATATGTTTAGTTCTCTCATGGAAGACAGGATTTGTCGCAATATAGATGGCTGCCTTGTTATCACAATATAACTGTGAAGGAGAAGGAAACCCAATACCAATCTCAGTTAAGAGTGACCTCAACCAAATAATCTTAGTCGTAGTATGCGTCACGGCTCTATATTCTGCCTCTGCACTCGATTTGGGAGGGTGGGGCGCGGGGGCCGGCGGCCAAGGAGTGGCAGAGGGAGGAGGAGCGTGGGGGTCGAGGGGGCTGTGAAGAAGGTAGGGTTTGAGTTGGGGCGGGGCTGAGAGAGGGGGATAGGAGTAAGGTTTGGGTTTGGGTTTTTCGAGGAAGATGACAGAGAGAAAACGAGGGTTTGGGTTAGGGCAGTCAGGGAGACGGAGAAGATGGAGGCTGTGGATTTTCCCTAGGGATCAGAAACCCTAGGACTCTAAATTATTAGCCCGAGTCCTCAGATGATCTGATATTCATCCAAAGAAGCCTACGTATCCCCGCCTCCATGAGAATCAAGGCAACGTAGTTCTTTGCGCCTATTCTAAGCTAGGATGTCTAAGAAATCTAGACCTCTATCCTAGACTCGATCTAAAAGACCGGACCAGTTATTAAAATTTATTGTACGATTATTTAAATTCCAGTGAATTGTGGATTTTAGGACACCCTATATGCCCTAACTAAATGCAAATTAGCCCTAAGCTAATGCAGGTGGTTCATACAACCTATGTGTAACTAGGCTGTGTTTCCTAAGAAAAACAAAGGGTGGACTAACGTGCCCTACTCTAGTTATCATCCGGCGATGTCGATCGCCGACTGACCGGACGAAGGCGCTCCTATAACTCTAGGACAGACCCCTAACTCTAAAACAAGCACACAACAAACAAACAAACAAACAAACGACCTATCAAAAGAAAAATCTAACTCTAAAACTCTCTATCTAGGAGAAACTCCTAACTCTAGAGGAAGATCTTTTGAAAATGAGGTTTTAAAGATTTAAAATGTTATTTACAAAAGTTTGGCTGGACTTGGGATATAAATCCCAAGCTGCACTACGTACCTCGTGGAAGAGGATCAAGCCAACGTAGTTCGAAACGAACTCTCCTAATTAAAACCTAACAATCCAAAAGATTTAAGGTTTTTAAAGTTTTCAAATGTTTTTGAGTTTTGAATTTCTGATGTTTTTGAATTTTAAAATATTCAATATTTTTGGATTTTAGATTTCTGATTTCACCCTTTTGGTCAAAGACCGGAGGGAACACACAAAGTAAATACCCTGGGCCAAACCCTAGGGCTAACAGGGGAAACCCCTAAACCTGGTAAACTAATGTCAAAGATGAGGGAATGATCTAAGATCTTAAACAAGAAAAACTCTAATGAGACTGTGCTAGTCTCTAACAAAGAAGAATGACGACAACACTAAGGAGAAACTCCTAACAGATAATACCAAGGAAGGAGAACAACTGAGACAGAGGCTCTCTAATAATACTACCAAAAGATGAATGAGTCAAAGACTCTCTAATAATATTGCTAAAGGACGAATGAGTCAAAGACTCCCTAATAAAGACAAATGAGTCAAAGACTCTCTAATAAAAAAAACCACTAAATAAGACAAATGAGCCAAAGGCTCTCTAATACTACAACTTAAAGGAGCAATGAGTCAAGGACTCTCTAAAAGGCGCTGCTCTAATATAAGGCTAGGTAAGCCTTCTAAAAAAGGAAACCCTTTAAATGAGACAAGGCTTGTCTCCAAATAAGGGCTCTATAAATGGAGCAAGGCATGCCTCCTATGGGTATAATCCCTACCAAACTAAAGCGACCTCCCTAAGGGTAGGTCCAAAATGAGGCTTGTCTCTACAAGGGAACTACCTCAATGAGACAGAGTGTGTCTCCTAACACGGAACTCGCTAATAAGACCACAATAGTCTCCTAAATGAGGAAGAGAAACTACCACTTAAAGGTTTCTAAAAGACTAGAGAAGTCTCTAAATAAAAGAGGGGAAGCTCTACTAAGACTGAGCAAGTCCCCTAAAATAATGGGCTTGGGCTAGCGCCTTCATCGCCCTTACAATGAAGGGGGGACTGATGTCTATTGGTGTCTAAAAGACTGAGAAAGTCTACTAAATGGGAGAGGGGATTACTATAAGGACTGAGCAAGTCCCCTAATGATGGGCTTGCTCCATAGAGGAACAAATTGCCTCTCTAAAGGGGAGGCTCTGACTATCGTCATCATTGCCCCCGCAATCCGAGATTACATACCAACCTCACCAGAAACAACAAGCTAAAAGTTCCCAAAACCAAGGAAATAGACTGTCCCTCAGTAGAATAGAAGAAATTATAACGAAATCAAGAAGCCGCGGATTGAGCAAAGATGGAGAGTGGCAACTTCTCTTCCTACGCGCTTGAGCCTTGACTACCTGCTGAGTTTCGGTATTAAGAGTGTCCACACCATGACAGTATATTTATGAGCCAACCTGAGAAGTAAGCAAATCTATGGCAAAGTGGTGTTCAAACATAAAAATGCTAGGATTGCCAACAACAGCATTGAGTAATGCCCGCTCAGTCTCTTTTCCTGTCATATCAGCAGCATGAACAATTCTGTGATGAGAATGACCACCCTCCCTTGCTAGATGCAAGTTTCCATCTTCTCCATGATCAAATGATGCACCCATAGCTATCAGCTCTCTAACTCTATCAGAACCTTCAGTGCACACCAATCTGAGCATAGTTTGTGTTGCTCTCATGAGGCTCTGCCTTTGTAATTATTGCCACAGATCCATGCTTTGAAACTTCTAGAGTATACCAAAGACTAGCAGCTCTACTACCAACGATAATAAAGTCAAAATACTTTATAGGATTATCACCCAAACATGACAGAGTAACATTTCTAAGGCAATCACTATTATCATAAGGAGAATTTGTAGAAAAAGCATGCCCCTGGATCAGCAAGAACTTGGACACTCCACATGACCTTGAAATATCTTTCTGCATGCATCTCTTGAAAGTATCCAGGCCAAATGATTATTAGGATAAATGGCTATAATGAATGGGCTAACAAAATTCTATGAATTATTATGGCTTATACAATGTCTAATATCGATGTAATGCCAACGAGATATATATATATAAAAAAAATACTAAGAACAGGCTATACATAGAGTCTCCAATTACCCCTCACAACAAGAACATGAGCGACAGAATAACATCGCCGCCATCACAGAATATAATACGCATTAATCACAAGCCTTATTTCTTTATTGCTTAGTATATAACTAAGGTAAAAGATCATGCAAAGCCAAGCCTTTTCACTTACACCTTCCTTCCTTTTACTACCCTAATATTTATTTAATGGTACACATAACTCTAATAACAATAAAGGTAGGCAAGCCAGGGTGGTAGCCCTGCCCCATGAACCTCCATCACCTCCATCAACTCTTCATGCTTTACTGCATTTAAATACCTCTATATAGCTTCTCATTTATTGGGACCATTGTTTCAAAACATAAAATGCATTTTCCCATATATTACACAAAACATCTCAACAGGTCACTACAAGCAAAGCAGACATATTGCATATACACAAAAAATCATATCAAAGAACTGACCTTAGAGGATGAAAAATCATCAACATGACTTCATTACTAAAGTTACACTAACTGAAATTTTCCTTTGGCATTCAAAGAAACAATAGATATTCCCTTATCAATCAGTAAAAAAAATGAGACTTAGTATTTATTAGAATATGGTTGGGCAAGACTTCAGCAAAGAGCAAATAATTATAATCTATTTCGAAGCTCCTTGTGCTTCTTGCTCAACTACAGACTTCTATGCTTCAATTAAATGACATTAAGCTTTTCAAAATACCTATCCTGTAGGTTCAGATGAAAATTTTTGAGTATAATAAGACGAATATCTACCAATTTCAAAACTCATATGACAGGAAGCTCACTTATATTACCTCACACTAACCGGCCTTATGTAATCAAACATCAGTAACTCAGATCAAACATATATAATACTGATTTATTGACATAAAAAATAAAAATAAATCATAACATAATCCAGTTTCCAAAGTAGAAAACATGTGCAATCCAATTCACAAAAATCTTAGATCCAAAATATTTAGAAAACAAGTTAAAATAGAGGAAAAATTTGCGAATACCATTAGAACAAATAATCAAGCTACTATCTTACCTCTTAAAGACGAAATTACCAAGGTATATGGCTGATGACGATCAAAATTCTGAAATTAGTAATTCTTACTGAAGAGAAATCGATTAGAATCCGCTGACGCTTGCGATCTGAAGAAGGCTAGCTTGATCCTAAGGTTTTCATAGAGATTTGAGAAGAAACCTCAAAACAAGAGTAACAGGTAGGTCAGAGAAGGTAATCACAACTTCTGGCCAGAAATTAACCGGAGATCTGACCGGAATTTGAGGAAATGGCCAATCGAAACTAGGCCGGAGCTCCTGGTAGGAAGATCATAGAAGAAGAAGATAATCTATGATGGAATTGACAGAGATTTGACCGGATTCCGGTCAGATCCAGACGAAATCTTTGCCGGAAAATACGAACTGATCGGAGAAAGAAAAGAAAAAACTCATCTAAGCAGATCTGAAACAGAGACCGATCGGAGAAAGAAATCCGAAAACTCCTTTTCCGATTTCTCCTTCTCTCTCCCTCTCTCTATCTCCGACTCTCTTTCTCTCTGCTTTGGATCGGAGGAACAATCGCCGGAGGAAGAAAAAATCAAATCCTCTTTGCTCTCGCTCTCCCTTTTCTCAGTTTTGAACGAGAATGAAAAAATCTTGTTAATATAAAAGAGGAAAACCTGATATGAAGAAAATCGGAGCTCGGCCGGAGGCTTGCCGGAGCTAGATCTGGGTTTTCTCCTTTCTCCTCTCTCTCACTCTCTTTCTCTGAAGCTTTTTACGAAGATGAATAGTACCCTCTCTCTTTGATTTTTTTTTTATATTTAAAACAGAAATGCTGATATCCGCACCCCCCTATTTGATGATCGCACAAAAATGATGGGCGCGCGGAAAATGATAAGGTGCGCCCGCCATTTTTGTCCTATTTGGCCCGGGCGCGACCTTCGCAGGATAAATGTAGCCCCCTTCTCAACTGGATATCCCCCTATGCAGATAATTCACCCCCCTCATACATTCATACTACACGTCTTTCCTGGCTCGTCTTATTTGACCAATCGTCTCGGATTTTGATGAAATTTGGCGGGGGCCCTGGTGAGACTCTAACCTATCTTAGGGTAGAAATTGGGGTCCCAATTCTTTGATTGGGTAGGGTTTTACACATATAATACGAACTTGGGTCCGGTCAAAATGGGGTGTCTACAACAACCTTTCATTACCGTTGTAGCCCATTTAATACCGAATTAAATGTGGGATTTTATCTACCGTTTGACTTTCCTTCAATGCTATGTCTGACTTTTTTTTTTTTTTTTTTTTTAACGTTTGAGTGCAGAAAATTAATATGAGTTAATTTTGTATTTATTCTATTGTCCTAGAAATCCCTATAAATAGAGGCTTTCACCTCATTCAGAATACACACAACCAGAAAAGCTCTCTCTCCCTAAATACTGCCTTCCCAAATTTGTTTCTTTATAAAATTCTTTTTGCTTGATATTCCATTCAATCCAGTAGTGCGGATATTTTTGTACTGTTCCTGTACCCACTACACTTGCGAGTGCACGCTTGTAGTGAAGAGCTGTTGAATCCTGGAGGGTAGATCGCCAACGAACCTGCTGCACCGAGATACCATCTCAGAGGGGCGAAACTATTCTTAAGGACAGTGTCATTCGACACGCCTCAGTAACTTCTACTCTCTGTCTTTGATTAAAATACTAGTTTTGGTCAACATGTAGTGGGGCTCACTATTTAGTTATAATTTATTAAGAAAAACTAGTACATTGTACTAAGAATAGATATACGTGTTAAATGGAGAAATACATGCAATTTTCTTAAGGGCGGTGATAAATTCACCCCATTCTAGGATGAATTCACCCCATATTTTTCAAAATGGACTGTACAACCCACAGCCCCACACCAAAGGATGATCCAAACCGTCCATTTGACAGGCCACAACGTAAATAGGTTGCGCCCCAAAAATCATTTCCATAGGATGATCCCAACCGTCCGATCTATATAAGTTTCCATAATGTGAGTCCCTCTTTAGACCGGAGGGTTAGAATCATCCTATGGAACTGATTTTTGGGGCACAACGTATGTACGTTGTGGCCCATCAAATGGGCGGTTTGGATAATCCTTTGGTGTTGGCTATACAGTTCATTTTGAAAAATACGAGGTGAATTCATCCTAGAAGGGGGTGAATTTATAACTGCCCTTTTCTTAATACCCTTCAAACAACTTTATAAATATGTGCTAGAAGCATTCGTCTCACCTAATAATTCGCAAATCTGATCTTCAAAACTATAATACATCAAAACATGAAAAATGGCTAAATAAAATTGAGCAAATTTTCTGTAGGCAAAAAAAAATAAATGTTTTTGTACATTGAAAGTAATTTGAATTGAAATTTGTGTGAATTTAATTTTTTATTATATATTAATTTTTTTGATTATTTATAACAACTATTATTTGCCCCCCTTGGAGAAAATTCCTGGCTCCGCCCCTGCCCATACCATACAGGGTGAACCATGTAAATCTGTGTGTTCTACATGCGTGTGAAATTTTCCGTTTAACGTTTGTATATCGTTATCCTGCTGCGTTGTTAATTCCTAACACCATGGGATAGTTAGGATCATCGTATGTAAATGATTTTTGGGGCACAACCTATTCACGTTGTGGCCCAACAAATGGGTGTCTATATCAAAAACTGGGCTACAAATTTTGTTGGTGGTGTCGTTATAAAAAGAGGGGTTATTAAGGAAAGTTTGGATATGGGCAGATATGCCCTATTGTGGAAGTTTCCCATGTGGAACCAAAAATTATAGGCCTCGCGCAAAAGAAGTCCTCTGCTTAATTTGCAAAAAGAGTCTTCTAGTTGACAATTTACAAATGGAGTCATCAAGTTTGATTGAATTTTGCATATCATATCATGCCATCAATTTGTGACCGAAATACTCACAGTAGATTTTTATATTTTTTGACTTGTAAAAGACCAAAATGTCCTTAAATGTGAAAAGATTGAAATTACCTTATAAAAAGACCAAAATATACGTGATGCTCAATGATATGTTTTGATAGGGTGGGCCCCGCCAACTCCATTCAAACCTATGAATCAAGTGGGGCCCACAATTTTGCCTCATGTTTTGGTTATGGGTGCAACTCAGGTCGGGTTGGATCTAGTTGAAGCCCACTTGAACCCAACCCAAAACTCTAAACTGTCAACCCATGCCCTAAACCGATTATCAAGCCAATTAAGGCTACCATGACCCAACCCAAAAATTTAAAATCTTAACCCGAACCCGAACCCGACCCGAACCGACCCGATTTCCCAATTCCAGTTGGGTGGAATTGTGTTAGGTCGCGCTGACCTGGTTATGGTGATATCTTTCCTCTTTAGGTTTTTATGTTCTAAAAAAACAAAATAGAAAAATGGTAAAAAAAAATTAAAAACTGTCAGGTTTTGATGCGAGTCGGGCTATGTGGCACCCATGTTCCCTACTTATACCTTCCATGCCATCCTCCTCAAAAAAGGAAGAATTTCTCAAGTATAATATTGATTTTTTTCTCTTTTTCTCTTTCTCTCTTCCCTCTCTCTCCTCTTTCTACATAATGGTAATGACACCCCCTTCCATTACTCTTTCGAGATTGGCAACCAAACACTACTTATCACTATTCTACCAGGTAAATCCTAGGTAGATCAAACATTACAAATGTTAGTCTCCTCCCTATTGATTACTTGCACCACCAATTTACAAGGAAACTATCTGCATCCAAACAGTGTCATGGGTGTTTTGGTCCTTTTACAATGTAATTTTTGTCTTTCCACATATAAGGACATTTTAGTCTTTTTCAATGAGTAAATAAAATCTACATGAATATAATCTATGATGGTCCCAAATTGATGGCATGATCTGATTTGGAAAGGGTTGCAGGTTTTCTCTTGGGATTTTTTGTCGGGTTATCTCTTGTGTGTACGGTCTTGGTTGAGAGGGTAAGGAAAGGGTTGTGCGTTTCTGGGTTTTGGGTTTACTCCATTGTAATCCTTCTATATTGTTTTCTGATAGTGGAACATCGTGTTCTTCTCCCTGATGTAGGCTTGGTTGAACCACGTAAAATCTTGGTGTTCATCTTTTTTTTGTTTTATTTTCTACTTTTCTGTTTACTTGCACAATCGGATCGGATTTGCCCGGCGAATTTTATTAACAGGTACCATAGATAAGTAATTGTTATCTTAGTTGTCATCATTATCAGGATAACACCGAGTTGTTATTTTGGTTGGTATCGATACCAAGATAACACTGAGAAGAGGAGTGAGGGGTTTTTTTTTGCAAACAAGGTATTCCAGGGTAGTCCGAGGTCTGAGTATTTTGATCTCGTTGGCCAAAGGCAAGAGCTTTTGTTTCTGATTTTGGTTTGTCCCGCTCGTTTATTTAGTCTCCATTTTTAGGGCTTTCGTCAATGTTAAGGAATAGTTTGTTTCTTTTTTGGTGAAAAATCAAGCCACGGTTTTTGTTTCTGAGTTTGTTTTGTCCTGCTCGTTTTTTTTCCCTTTTTTTAGGCTTTCCTCAATGTTTAGAAATTCTTTGTTTCCTTATTGGTGAAAAATCAGGCTACCATTTTGGCGTGGAACATATTCTAGCCGGCTCAAGGTATCCTTTTCCTTACTCGTCTTCAACCTTCGAATTCTGTCTTCCAGGTTTGCCGAATCTAAAAAGGGAGTTTCCAGGGATTAACATTGCAGTTCGGACCAAAATTGTCGGCTTTTGACTCAGAGGGCGGTTTTCGGTGGAGAGTACATCTTTTAGCCTCTTCAAACGATCCAAGAGATCCAGATCCGCTTCAATAACCTTCTAGTACTTTCATTCTAGGGAAAATACACTTAGACCCCCTGTGGTTTCTGACGCATTCAACTTAACCCCAAAAGTTTAAAAAGTTACAGTAGACCCCCTGTGGTTTCAAAACGTGACAAGTATACCCCCTCTGTCAACTGTCCGTCAGTTTAACCTGGCGGAAAGACTAAAACTAACCACGGTTAATATTTTGAGGACAGAAATACCCTCATTTATAGAAGGATTAGGGTTATGCCATTTCCCCCCGCCGTCGTCGCCCCTCCGGCCACCGCCTTCGTCGCCACCTTCGGCCACCTCCGCCGTCGCCATCTCCGGCAACCGCCGTCACCTCCACTACAGCCAATCGAACCCCACCCCATGGCTACATCAAACCCACATTTCAAGAAAAAAAACTTTGATAAAAACAAAATAATAAAGCCCTAAAACATTGGCGTTTTTGTGCAAATCATTATAATGATGTGAATGAAGACAAATAAAACTCCTAAATGGAGGGTTTATCTTGATAAATCAACAAGGGTTTGAATCAAACCCCAATTTTTAGTTTTCAAGTATGAAAACCCTAATTTTCAGTTGGGGAAGACAAAGGAATTTTGATATTTTCCCCACACCGTCAGCTCCGTCCAGTTAAAAAAACCCCAACGAAACTACAGGGGGTCTACTTGTAACTTTTTAAACTTTTCGGGTTAAGTTGAATGTGTCAGAACCCACAGGGAGTCTAAGTGTATTTTTCTCTTCATTCTAAGCAAGCTTATATGAGAGTAAATCCTATCTTCAACCCTTTTGTTTGTCCCTAACAAAATGCATGAAAATGAAAAAAGGGTAGAAATGTCACATTCCTTTAATTATATAATATAAACACAATTGGCGTTGCCATCATATTTTATCCTTTCACTGCTCTCTAAAAGTTTATTCATTCATTCTAGCTAATTAATTGAAGCCCAAAGAACTGAAATTGAGTAAGTGAGAGAAGGTTGAAGATGAAAATTCCATTGCCTTTTTCCTTTTCTTGTTGCTTACATATAAATTTGAATTGACGGGATTAACGTGTTGAATGGATTGGGTGTGAAAGGAAAAAGACGTATGAGTCTAAACTTTTTTCCTCTTCTATATTTGGAATAGATAGATTTCTTTGTTTTTATTTTTGCCTTATTTCAAGGGAAAAATACAGATACACCCCCTCAACTTTATGAAATTTTCAACGATAACCCTGACTTTCTGAAGTCATCAATGACACATCCTTAGTTTTCGATAATGCTTGTTTAAGTGACGGGGTGGACGGGAAAGAAGAAATTGTCAGGGGGTGTCTTTGATGAATTTTTAACTATTGGGTGAAAAGTCAGGGGGTCTACTTCATGGACGGTGAAAAGTCATGGGTTGTCATTGATAACTTTGAAAAGTCAAGGTTATCGTTGAAAATGTTAGAAAGTTGAGGGGGTGTATGTGTATTTTTCCCTTATCTCAGTAATAAAACCTCTATACAAGTGCAAATCAATGCTAAGAGTACTAGGGCCTCTTTGGGTGCAAAGTGCATTATTCTTTATTTATCTATAGGATTATTTTAAGTAAATTTTATTTGTAAATAATAACATTAATTAATTAGTAGTTAATTATTAACTAGATCTCATTTATGCCTCGTATAAGTCTTTTATTTCAATTTTCTAATTTTGAGTACAGTAGCAACTCTAATAATTGATGCTCTATAATCTATAACAATAGAAGGCAACCCATCTAGCCTGATTTCTAAAAGGGATATTTGACCCAGAGATCACCGACTAAAAATTCACTTTTAATATCAACAATAAGAGGCAATTACCTCAACCCTAGCACAACCCTACATAGCATTATATGAACCCTAACCCCAGCCAATTGTGAAGGGTCAACCATAACTAACCCGCCTCTAAATCTCTTGACCCTAATCCAACCCATCTAACATGAATTTTGAAATTGGGTTGGGTTGGTTTTGGATTGGCATATGGCAAAAACCAGAAAAAAATACAAAAAAATTACTTTATGATTTTAAAAATTGCAATAAAAAATTTAGTAGACATCTGGTTGGTGTATGGCAAACTTTCATTGTACGATGCCATCTGGACGAAAAGAGTCAAACCCTTCTGAAGTCGTTTTCTCCAAGATAACACAATTTTCGAGAAACTTTAATTCCTTTATGCGACGCTTGAAAAAGAGACTCAAATACTCCCATGTCTAGGGAAGAACACTAGAGAATATGAAGAGAAATAGATAATTTTTCATTTTCTTCAAAATAGAAAATTAAAACTTTATTAAATCCTAATATGTGATCAGCAACTTTCCTACTCAATAAGAGTCCTAGATAAATCTCCTTCTTAGCTGCAAAATAGGTAAGATTCATAGGTAATGGTAAGATTCCAAGATAATATTCATTTTTTAACTAGGTAAGAGTTAGTAAGAAGATGAGTGATACAAAATCAGATAAATAGTTCTCATTACCCTCATTCGGCGTTACTAGAAAAAGCGTTTTCTTCTCCATGTGGAAGCTCTCTCATCCTGCCAAGTGTATTAAAACTTCATCTTCGTGCACCCATTTCGGGCATCAAAACCAACTCTTAGTGCATGTTTGGATGTAGGTAATATTCTTTCTTGGAAAGTAAAACTTCCCAACAAGGTTTTTTCTTTTTTTTTTTGGAATAAATTCTGTGGTCTGGTTCACATACTTCAATTTTCAAGAATGTTTGGCTCATGTCCCACTCATAGTTACCCGATGCACGTAGTTTACGGGTGATTGCATGCATCCATAGGGATTAGTCCCACCCAAAAAAGGGGTGAGGATACCCTATGTCAGAAAAAAAATTGTTTGGCTCACGTCCTTTAACTCTCTAGAATTGATTGAGGAAAGTTCTATCTATGAAAACTTTACCTACATCAAAATATTCCCTTAGGACTCTTCGCTAGCAAAATCCTTTTCTGAATCTGGTTTGTAACTTCCATGAAAAACAAGGAGGTGAGTTACTGCACATTAATTACTGTCCAATACTTTCATTATAAGGAAAAATTATATCTCCACCTGTATTGTTTGTCCGTAACTAAAAGCGTGAATATGAGCGGCCGGAGTGGAAATATCACTTCCCATAAGACTGCAATAAAAGTACACCTCCACCTCTTCTCTTGTTTGAGAATCGGACTAAGAGAGTGGGAGAAAACGAGATGGGGAATGAGGAAGAAAAAACGACAGGGATTTATTAACGATTCAATGAAGTCTGTCCATTTCCTAGTTTAACTGGGACTCAATCACGCCCATGGATACGGTCTGTAGGTGCACTGACCACAGGAGCCCATGTAAATGGTGGTGCCCACAATTTTACACATCATGCTTTAGATGTGGTGGGCCCACTTTGTTTCTCTTATAAGAGTGCTACTATAAATAGAAGAAAGAATTGTCAACTGGTGACAGAAAAATAACAAAATAGTGAATGGGTGACACCCTTTTGAAAACTTGTGAACGGAGGTCGAAACACCTTTTTCTGACATGGCCTTTTACCCAAATACCCCTCATGGCAAAAAGAACACGTTATAGTAGATTTTTCTCTCTCTTACTTTTCACCTACCAAAATTTACAGCCAACCTCTTGCAAATTTCTCCATTAACGCCTGAAACCCACGAAGTGTAAGTGAAGGCTAGTAGCTTATCTACTCTCTTAGGATTAGTGCTTCCATTAATGCGTTTGAACCCTGTGTTTAGTGTGTGATAATAACCATGTCTGTATTGTGTGTGATAACCCTATCTTATAACCCTTTTAAAATGGTGACTTAGGGCTTGTGCTTCTATTATCTCTGAAACCGTTCTTATAGAGTTGGTACCCTACTAATAAAGTTGGTATTAGTGTTTGATGACCCGAATATAGATAGTTTATGTAAACCCTTTTGTACATGAATCACAATTTTTTGCACTTGATAATCCCTTATTTGCTGTTGGTAAATCCCATATATTTGCCTGATAAACTTGTTTTGACACTTGATACACCTCGGAGAGGCTTGGTAACCCCATTGGAGGGGGTTGAAAAGCCCTTGTACATTCTTGGTAATTCCCCTTTTACTATAAAAAAAAACAACTTATAGTAGAAATTTCTCTCTCTTACTTTTCACCTACCAAAAATGACCGCCAACCTCTTCCAGATTTCTCCATTAACGCCTGAAACTGACGAAGGGTGATTAAAGGTGAGTAGCTTATCTACTCTCTTAGGATTTGTGGTTGTATTAATGTGTTTGAACCATGTCCTTATTGTGGGTAATAACCCTGTATTTATTTTGCTTGATAATCCTGTCTTATAACCCTTTCAAAATGGTTAGTTAGGGCTTCTGCTTCAAGTATCTCTGTAACCCTGCTTTATAACCCATTTATTTACCAGATAAACACTCGGTACACTCCCGGAGAGGCTTGGTAACCCCCTTGGAGAGTGTTGAAAAGCCCTTGTACATTGTTGGTAACTCCCCTTCTATGTACTCGGTAATCCCTTTAGAAACTTGAAAACCCCCTTGTGTAGAGAGTTGAAACCCCTAATTTGCAACTTGATTACCCTTTACAGAAGCCTCCGTACAGACTTGAATCCCCCATTAGGTAGCTGATAATCTCTTAGAACACCTTGTGGACTGACTTTCAAACCCCCATTGAGGTAGTAAAACCCCCTTTAGAGTCCATAACCCCACTTATGAACTTGGTAACCCATTGTGTACACTTGAATACCCCTCAAGAAGATATGAAGATCCCCTTTTAGCAACAACTCTGTTTAGAACCCCTATTTAGAATTTTATAAAAATATCCGAAACAAAGGTTTCTCTTCTTTTACATTATGATGGAGATTTGAAGGATGATGTTTCTTGGGAATACGTAGGAGGGAAGAAGACATTGTTATCTGTTAGCCGCGGAATCAATTTCGACGAATTTGAAGCTGCAATCCGAAGAAGGATTGGTGTTATAGAAAGGCAGGTTTTACTATCGATAAAATGTCGATATGTTGTGGATCCATATATAGTCACTTTAATCGACGTCGATGATGATGATGTCTCCAAACAATGTTAAGGATGTTTGACAGATACATGTTCAATTCTGTGATGATATACATAACTAAGAGCATAAATGACAAATGTATTAATTCCTTAAATTCGTCAATGCTTCCCACAAACAAACTCTGCACTAGGAGACCCTCTCTTAATCGTAGCATTCATTCTACTTCGATTCCGTCCCAAAACATCTTCGTTTTGAAGTGGACTTGCAAAAACACTACGAAAGTGAATTTGATGGGAGATATGTAAGTGAAGAGATCAGATGTGCTCCAGCAGAACCTGTCATAAGGTATTGTAGTTCTTTGGCAATGTTTGAATACTTTCATATTTCAATTTATAATTCATATGGATCCAACTTGATTATATATTGCCGAACTATGCAGGTCTGAAATTGACTTAAATGAAATATTGGCAAGTGATTTGTATGGCAACCATGTTAGTGGAGGTATCGATGACTTCCAAAATGTGGGAGATCTTGAAGTGGACTTCAGTAATGTTTTTGAAGACGGTTTCTGTGTGAGGGGTTTAGATTTAGAAGAAGAAAGAAATGATGATGATAATGACGATGGTAGTGATGATGATGATGAGGAGGAGGAGGAGGATGATGATGATGACGATTATGGAAATATCAGTGTTAGTCCATGCGCTCAGCCTTTCAGTGCGGATTCTCCTATCAGAGGGGGTTCTCCTATCAGAGAGGGATCTCAACCGTTTCCGACTGACAGTAGTCGGCCAATGAAAGCAGATGGGATGTTTGTTGGGGCCCATGATGTATATACTAATAATCTTCAGTTTGAGCAGTTAACGGTTGGGGCAATATTTTCTAATATGCAACACTTCAAAAAGGTTGTCAAAGAGTACGCTATTCGGCAGAGATTTATGTTCGTGAGGTCAAAGTCAACACCGAAGAAGTATGACGTTCGATGCAAGGTAGAGGGTTGCAAATGGCGTATAACGGGTACTAATCATATGACATGTGTGTTAGTGAAGTCGTTTGTCCCCGACCATACGTGTAGAACTAAATTAAGGGGCAATGATCACCCTCTTGTCACAGCAGCTTGGGTTGCTCAGACATGTTTACGCTTATTTGCTTGCCCAGATGATGTGAGGACGAGGATCATACGAGAATATATCAAGATGCATTGGGGTATAATTATAAGCTATTGGAAAGCGTACAACGCGATGAACATCATACTTGAGATTAAGTGTGGGAATGTGGAGGACTCTTATTGAATATTGCCTGCACTTACAGTTCAGATGATGAGAAGAAATCCCGGCAGCTATATGCGTGTTTTCAGAGCTAGAGATTTACGACCTAGGGGAGATGATAGATTTGTTCGCTTATTTTGGACATTTGGTCTCAGCATATGGTCTTTTCATCGAACACTCAGGCATATAATTTTGGTTGATGGGACACATCTGCGAGGGAAGTATCTAGGAATCTTATTGATTGCAATCGGGGTCGATGGTAACAACGGTTTATATCCATTAGCATTTGGGGTTGTTGAGATGGAGAACGAAGATAGTTGGAGGTGGTTTTTTATGTTGCTGAGGCAGTACGTATTGACAGCAGAGATGAACATATTCACCATATGCTCCGATCGATAGAAGGGGTTGTTGCAGGCAGTGCCTAATATATTTCCCAATTCTCATCATAGTTATTGCATGCGTTTCAATGCTGTCCTGAAGGATGCGAGAAGATTGCCGATTGCATCATTGGTAGAGCACACTAGACATCAGACTACAGACTTCATTCAAAAGCGTCAGAAATTGGGTCATAGTTGGCAAACAAAGTTGACTCATTACGCAGAAGAACGTATAACATTAGCGAGGGAAGAGAGCCGCCAGTATACAGCTTATCGAGTTGGGGTTCATGAATATGAAGTACGGTTGCTTGAACATACAGATGGCGTAAACTTGGAACTTCGCACGTGCAGTTGGCGTGCATTCCAAACATTTGGACTCCCGTGTGCACATGCCATGGCAGCCATTGGCATCACAGATTTTGATGCATATGATAATATTACCGCCGATTGCAAAGCGACCACCGGGAAGGCCCCGTACGAGAAGAACTGCTGGCGAATTGAAAGGTGGATTACATTACAAATGCACCCAATGTCAACAACTTGGCCACAATAGAAGAAGTTACAAAGAACCACCCGTGGTAAGACAACAAGTTGACCAAACTGCTATTGGGCCTTCTGCACCCATACTCAGTAGGTCGGGCGTACCTTGCCAAGCTCCCTTCTTTGTGTAAGGGTGTAATTGAATTTTTTGAATGTTCTCAGATATTGTGATGACTTCTTCTTTGTTATTTTGTAAAGAATGGTTGTAATTGGAACATCAATACATAAACAATTTTTTTGGATATAGATATGCTATTTGTTCTCTATTTAGTTCTCACTCTCCTACATCTAGACCATGAAAAGGGACTTATCAACAGTCAGAATTGGATTACCAGCACAAACAATAGGATTATCAACCAATTCCCTAGGATGATAAAGCTACTTTATGTTGGAATTCAGGTTATCAACTCCCTCCAAATAGGTCATCAACCAATCGGAAGTGAGGTTATCAACATACAAAATGGGATCATCTACCTATTCCCTTGGTTGATAAAGCTACTGGAATTCAAAATCCAGGTTATCGACTCCCCCAAAATAGGTCATCAACCAATCGGAAGTGAGGTTATCAACACACAAAATTGGATCATCAACCCATTCCCTTGGTTGATAAAGCTACTGGAATTCAAAATCCAGGTTATCGACTCCCCCAAAATAGGTCATTAACCAATCGGAAGTGAGGTTATCAACACACAAAATTGGATCATCAACCCATTCCCTTGGTTGATAAAGCTACTGGACTTCAAAATCCAGGTTATCGACTCCCCCAAAATAGGTCATCAACCAATCGGAAGTGAGGTTATCAACACACAAAATTGGATCATCAACCCATTCCCTTGGTTGATAAAGCTACTGGAATTCAAAATCCAGGTTATCGACTCCCCCAAAATAGGTCATCAACCAATCGGAAGTGAGGTTATCAACACACAAAATTGGATCATCAACCCATTCCCTTGGTTGATAAAGCTACTGGAATTCAAAATCCAGGTTATCGACTCCCTCAAAACGAGGTTACCAACATTCGAAAGTGGCTGATCGACCGAAAGAAAGGTTACCAACCATTTTCCAGGGGAGTAAAGCTGCTGGAATTGAAATTTAGGCTTACTAACCTCCCATTGTTTTGGGTGATTGACCTTGGAAAGTGGGTTACCAACCCAAAAAAGGGTCACCAACCATTTTCCAGGGGAGATAAAGGTTCTGGAATCCAAATTTAGGCTTACCAACGTCCCATTTTTTTGGGTGATTGACCTTGGAAAGTGGGTTATCAATATAAAAATGGGTCACCAACAATTTTCCAGGCTACATAAAGCTTCTGGAATTGAAATTTCGAGTTACGAACCTCCCATTTTTTGGGTGATTGACCTTCGAAGGTGGGTTACCAACCAAAAAAAGGGTCACCAACCATTTTCCATGGGAGATAAAGATTCTGGAATCTAAATTTAGGCTTACCAATCTCCATTTTTTTGGGTGATTGACCTTCGAATGTGGATTACCAACCCAAAAAAGGGTCAACAACCATTTTTCAGGAGAGATAAAGGTTCTGCTCTCAGAAACACAACATAGGACCATAGAAAGCTGTGTACTTAACCTGTAAAAATACATATTTCAACTTCAAACACACATCATATTCTGTTCACAAACACAAACACACATCATATTTTGTTTTGAAGCCCACGCCAGAAAAAATGAATGCCTCGCCGGAAAAATGAAGCCCTCGCCGGAATAATGAAGCCCTCGCCGGAAAAAATGAAGGCCTCGTCGGAATACAGTTGATAACGGAGGAGAGAAGTTCGGAATAGTGCAGGAAACCACCCCACTCCAGAGAAAAAGGAGAGATCTTCACGCCGGTCACACCTCACGCCGGAGAAGATGGGTTTCAGGTGGTTAAAATGAAAATGGAGAGAGTAAAAGTAAAAAAAGAAGAAGCCTCTGTACAGTTAAAAACGAAGAGAAGTAAAAACAATGGGATTTTCTTCCTGAAGGGTATTTATGTAAAAGGCCATGTCAGAAAAAGTAAAATGACCTCCGTTCACAAACTTTTAAAAGGGTGTCACCCATTCACTATTTTGGCATTTTTGTGTCACCAGTTGACAATTCTTCCTAAATAGAAATGATATTCCCACACGGAACTTAACATTGAATGTCATGGTTGTCTTTCCACGTATAAGGATAGATTTGGTCTTACCAAATTGAGTACAAAAATAGAAATGATATTATGGGCACAGTCGCATTTGGAAAATTCAAACGTCATTAATCTTGGCGTTATCAAATTTGCAATCTAGGAGATTTGTTTTCCCAAATAAAGCTAATTTTACATAAACCTCAAAATTATATCTCCACCCCTTAAGAAAAAAGCGTGAAAATAAAGAAAGGGGTGGAGATATCACCACATTTGCAAACTGAATGCACTCTAACTAAAACAAATCAAGATTCAATCAGCTTTTAATCTCAAAATGTCCAAATTTAAATCAAAGCTTCAGTCAAAACTACTAATTATGATAATAGCCTGAAATTCAAGGCTTAGGCAAATTATAATGAAATCTGATCATTCAATCAACACCATTCAAAGAAGAGCATTAAAACAGGAATCAACAGTTGATCACAGCTCTAGAATTAGGAATGGATAGGAGTATTACCTGTGTAACTGATGAAAAGAAGGTTCAAATATGCAAAATACTTTCTCATTGTTGTATGCGACGATCGGATCTGGCTATGCGTGGCCGGAGATGATGACCGGTAGAAACGGAATTTCGCCTAAGTTTGCTGAGGTCGGCGAATCAATTGTTGAACTCCTTTCTTTCTCACTCTCCGATCTTTTCTTCAAGAAATTCTAGAGTTTTTTCTCTTCTCACCTCTTTGCTCCACCAAAACCCTAGCTTACCGCCCCCTGATTTTTTAATATCCCTCTAATCTATGCAATTTCTTTGAATTTTTCTCTGCTTTCAGATGCCCTTTTGTTTCAGAAACACTAATTCTTCTAATCAAGATTAGCAAGACTCTTCTCTTCGGTGTTGCAAATGATGGAGCTGAGATAAGGGTTTAATGGTGAAAAAAAAAATGGCCGTGGCCGGAACTCAGGCTCGATCACTGGAATATGACTGGAATAAATGACGATCTGCTAGAGACATGGCCGCCAAACAGATTCTAAAAACGATAATAGTGCGGAATAGGTTTAGATCTGACGAGGAGATATATTGAAGAAGGTTAGATCAAAAGGATTAGAAAGTAGAAATTCATGTAATGGCTCAAATCTAAAGTTTCTAAGCTTTGGATTAGGGTTTGTAAGGAGAAAAAAGCATAGATCTAAGGTTTAGGACCTCATTTTAGGGTTTCTAAAGTGAAAATAGCTAAATCTATTGAAGGTAATGGTGCCTATAATGGTAGCAATGATGTTAGAGTTGAGATAATTTCCACCGGATTTCGGCAAAAATTGCCGAAGAAGATGAAGAAGGCGATTCCAATCTTTCTTTACCCTCTCTCTCTGTCTGCTCTTCCAAATCTCAGATCTGAATTTCGGGGCTTGGAATCCCACCGGAGAAGAAAGAAAAGGGCTCCAAAAACTTGAGTTCTCTCTCTCGATCTCTCTGCTGCTCCTTGTGCCTCTCCCCTTTTCTCTCATTCTCTAAGACCACTTTCTCACTTCAGATCTGGTCTCTCCTCCATCGATCTCTACTCTTTCTCTCGGATCTCGAATCTCTCTCGGAGAAGATGATTCGGTCAGAGGTTTGCCGGAACTTTTGCAGATCTAGCCGAAGAAGATGCAAAAAGGTTAGAGGTAGGGTTTAGGCACAGACCTCCTCTCTCTCTCTCTCTCTCTGTCTCTCTCTCTCTCTCTCTCTCTCTCTCTCTCAGATTTCAGATCTGAAAATTTCTCTTCTTTTTTTTTTTTTAAACGAGCTTTAGCTTTGCATTTATAGACAAATTTCGAAATGATATTGGCACAAAAAATTGATAAGGCGCGCGGCTTTTTGATGAGCGCGCGACACTTTGATGAGCGTACAGTTTCATGCGTCTCATATGGCCCAAGCTCGGCCCTGTTCAGGATAATTCGCCCTCCTTTTATGGTTTACACTATGGTTCTCTCTCAGCTCGTTCGCTAGGCAAACGGGCTCGGAATTCGACAAAATTTTGTAGGGACCTAGATGGGATCCTAAGCTAGCTTGGTATGAAATTTGATGCCCTAATTCATTCATTTGATGGGGTTTTGCATAAAATTGGAGGGTTTAGGGCACGGTGAAAATGGGGTGTCTACACTCACGCAACTGCAATTGGGTTTACAATGGATGACAGTAGCCTAAAAGTCACATGCATGTGATGATCCTAGCCACCCACGCAACTGCCTAGAAAACGACAAATAACCAACATTCTAATTTCAAGTCAATCCATATAGACGCTTAAAAACTCGTGACGGTTCTAGATAAACAGTTTGAAGCAATGCAAAGGGGGGATCCGAATAATGATTCAAACCATCTCTCTCTCTCTCTCTCTCTCTCTCTCACACACACACACACACACACACACACACACATATGATGTCAAGTGTTTGAGAGAGAGAGATAGAAAAGTGTTTCTAGTCGATCGCGTAGATAGTTATCTACTCCGTCGGCTAAAAATACAGTCTGAAATTTTGGATTTCAGGGGGGACAGAAACCAAAATTTTCTGAAATTTGATATTTCGCGAAATACCAAATTTCGGCCGAAATCTTGGAATTTCGGTCTGAAATTTATGTAATTTCGGTTCGAAATTTCGAGAAAATGGCATTTAAAAAAAAAATGTTCCAAAATTTCGAAATTTCAGTCCCAAATTTTGAAGCTTAATACCAAATTTCGGTGGGTTCCGAAATAGGTACCGAAACCGAAATTTAAAACCTTGCTCCAAAGTCACTTTTTATAAAGTGAGCAGTGCGATCATCAAAATACAGTAGTGCTAATAACATTTCCCTTATTATAATCAACGGTAGAGAAAAAAGGGTATAAAGAGGGATATAGTTATACATGAAATCAAGACCACTGATCTTGTAAAAACAACATCCGGTGGCCACATGGTCTTGGTACCATCCTAAATTGATACCCAACAAATTTCGAAATTTGATTCGAGTCTTAAACCTGATTATTGGCCACAGTTTTGGAATTTTTCCTATTGTGGAATATTTTTCCACCTTATGCATAGTTTGGATGGGCCCCATCATTTCATACCATGTTTTCATCATGTGTGGCGCACCATCTCCACCCAAACACATGTCTGTAGTGGGGCCCACTATTTAGTTATAATTTATTAAGAAAAACTAGTACATTGTACTAAGAATAGATATACGTGTTAAATGGAGAAATACATGCAATTTTCTTAAGGGCGGTGATAAATTCACCCCATTCTAGGATGAATTCACCCCATATTTTTGAAAATGAACTGTACAACCCACAGCCCCACACCAAAGGATGATCCAAACCGTCCATTTGACGGGCCACAACGTAAATAGGTTGCGCCCCAAAAATCATTTCCATAGGATGATCCCAACCGTCCGATCTATGTAAGTTTCCATAATGTGAGTCCCTCTTTAGACCGGAGGGTTAGAATCATCCTACGGAAATGATTTTTGGGGCACAACGTATTTACGTTGTGGCCCATCAAATGGGCGGTTTGGTTCATCCTTTGGTGTTGGTTGTACAGTCCATTTTGAAAAATACGGGGTGAATTCATCCTAGAAAGGGGTGAATTTATCACTGCCCTTTTCTTAATACCCTTCAAACCACTTCATAAATATGTGCTAGTAGCATTCGTCTCACCTAATAATTCGCAAATCTGATCTTCATAACTATAATACATCAAAACATGAAAAATGGCTGAATAAAATTGGATTTGTGATACCCGGCCACACCGTAATAAAATTTATTTTCTAAATGGGTGTCTATATAAAAAAAACTGGGCTACAAATTTTGTTGGTGGTGTCGTTATAAAAAGAGGGGTTATTAAGGAAAGTTTGGATATGGGCAGATATCCCCTATTGTGGAAGTTTCCCATGTGGAACCAAAAATTAAGGCCTCGTGCAAAAGGAGTCCTCTGCTTAATTTGCAAAAAGAGTCTTCTAGTTGACAATTTACAAATGGAGTCATCAAGTTTGATTCAATTTTGCAAATCAAGTCATGCCATCCATTTGTGACCGAAGTACTCACAGTAGATTTGTTTTTCCTTTTTGAATTGCAAAAGACCAAAATGTCCTTAAATGTGAAAAGATTGAAATTACCTTATCGAAAGACCAAAATATACGTGATGCTCAATGATATGTTTTGATAGGGTGGGTCCCGCCAACTCCATTCAAACCTATGAATCAAGTGGGGCCCACCATTTTGCCTCATGTTTTGGTTATGGGTGCAACTCGGGTCGGGTTGGATCTAGTTGAAGCCTACTTGAATCCAACCATAAACTCTAAACTGTCAACCCATGCCCTAAACTGATTGCATGACCCAACCCAGAAATTTAAAATCTCAACCCGAACCCGACCTGACCCGACCCGATTTCCCAATTCCAGTTGGGTGGAATTGTGTTAGGTTGCGGTGACCTGGTTATGGTAATATCTTTCCTCTTTAGGTTTTTATGTTCTAAAAAACCAAAATAGAAAAATGGTAAAAAAAATTAAAAACTGTCAGGTTTTGATGCGAGTCGGGCTATGTGGCACCCATGTTCCCTACTTATACCTTCCATGCCATCCTCCTAAAAAAAGGAAGAATTTCTCAAGTATCATATTGATTTTTTTCTCTTTTTCTCTTTCTCT
>NW_027519043.1:17500-22500 GCF_043159265.1 Tasmannia lanceolata
ACAGCACCTTTGGTTGCCACTGGTGGTTAGGCTGGTTGGTTGCGCAAACCCTATAGGAGGGTGGCATGCTGGTGGGCGTTTTTGCCCGGATAGGCACTAGAATGTGCAGATTTTGGGCGTTTTTGCCTGGATAGGCTAAGGAATGGGCATGCTTTGGGCGTTTTTGCCCGGATAGGCACCGGAATGCTTGGCCTTGGCTTGTCCTAGCAAGGCATTGCTGGGTTGGGCTCCCTTGGCCTTTTGGGCGCCTTGGACGATGTCTTGCGAAGACCATGGGCACAAGGCCATGGCATATGGTGAAGAAAGGACCACGGTTGCCAAGGTTAGGCACCGGAATGCTTGGCCTTGGCTTGCCCTAGCAGGGCATTGCTGGGTTGGGCTCCCTTGGCCTTTTGGGCGCCTTGGACGATGTCTTGCGAAGACCATGGGCACAAGGCCATGGCATATGGTGAGGAAAGGACCACGGTTGCCAAGGTTAGGCACCGGAATGCTTGGCCTTGGCTTGCCAAAGCAGGGCATTGCTGGGTTGGGCTCCCTTGGCCTTCCGGGCGCCTTGGACACTGTCTTGGGAAGACCATGGGCACAAGGCCATGGCATATGGTGGGGAATGGACCACGGTTGCCAAGGCTAGGCATATAGAGAGGAATCGCATTTTTGCCCGGATAGGCACCGGAATGCTTGGCCTTGGCTTGCCATAGCAGGGCATTGCTGGGTTGGGCTCCCTTGGCCTTCCGGGGGCCTTGGACGCTGTCTTGGGAAGACCATGGGCACAAGGCCATGGCATATAGTGAGGAATGGACCACGGTTGGCAAGGCTAGGCATATAGAGAGGAATGGACCACGGTTGCCAAGGTTGCGCAAGTTTTGGGCATTTTTTGCCCGGATATGCCCAAGTATGCCCCGATAGGCCCGTTACGCCCCGGTATGAACGCGTATGCCCGGATAGACTCGGTATGCCTTGGGATACATGCGTATGCCCCGATAGGCTTGGTACGCCCCGATATGCGCACGTGTGCCCCAGTAGGGCTCGGTATGCCCCGGTATGTACGCGTGTGCCCCGATAGGCCCGGTATGCCCCGATAGGCCCGGTATGCCCCGATATGCACACGTGTGCCCCAATAGGGGTCGGTATGCCCCGGTAGGTACGCGTGTGCCCCGTAATGCACGTTTCGCAGATCTCCCCGCATGTCCCGCCCCTATATGTAATACTTACTTACTTACTTACTTTCTTTCTTGCTTGCTTGCTTGCTTGCAATGGTTGGGAGTGCCCGGCATGCCCCGCTGCAGAGACCAAGGGCGCAATGACTTGGCACCGCGGATGCCGGGACTCCGGCACTTCCCGTGGCACTGATGGTTGGTTCCAAAGACAAAAGGCCGTGCAAGGCCACCGCACCGCGGATGATTTTGCTCGTGCTGGCGCCGTTGTGTGGCCAAAGAACATGCGCGAATGCTCGTGTCGGAAGGGTTGGTGTCCTGGCCCCGCGGGTGTCACGAATGCTCGGTTGCGAAGACCATGGGACCAGAGCCATGGCACGTCGGATGATGGCTCCAGCTGGCGCCCCGGCACTTTCTGTGGCATTGATGCTCGGTTTCAAAGACAAACGTGCGCAGGGCCAGGGGACCGCGGATGACTGCTCGTGCTGGCCCCGTTGGGCGGCATTGATGGTCGGTTGCAAAGAAAATGCGCGATTGCTCGTGTCGGGGCCCGGCAAGCCAAGGCCAAGCGAGCCATGGCACGTCGGATGATGGCTCCAGCTGGCGCCCCGGCACTTTCTGTGGCATTGATGCTCGGTTTCAAAGACAAACGTGCGCAGGGCCAGGGGACCGCGGAGGACTGCTCGTGCTGGCCCCGTTGGGCGGCATTGATGGTCGGTTGCAAAGAAAATGCGCGATTGCTCGTGTCGGGGCCTGGCAAGCCAAGGCCAAGCGAGCCATGGCAACGCGGATGATGGCTCGCTAGTGCTGGCGCCGTGCACAGTGGCCTCGCACACTCGCCCTGCACGCTTCCCTTGCACGCAGCCTTGCACACTAGCCTCGCATGCGAGCCTTGCACCCTAGCCATGCAAACTAGCCTTGCACGGTAGCCATGCACACAAGCCGTGCACATTAGCCATGCGCACAAGCCCCGCACACTAGCCTTGCGCACAACCCTTGCACACAAGCCATGCACTCGAGCAATGCACACAAGCCTTGCACTCAAGCAATGCACACAAGCCCTGGACACTAGCCTTGCACACGGGCCTGGCACACAAGCCTTGGGCACTAGCCTTGCGCACTAGCGTTCCACATGAGCCTTGCACACTAGCCTTGGACACTAGCCTTGCACACAGGCCTTGCACACTAGGCATGCTTGGGCGAGCTGATCCCGCATCAAGTCGACGGGTCTAGGCATTCTTGGGCGCAGATCCCGCATCGTCTCGTCGCGTCTGGGCGCAAACACGTCGCGTCTCGTTGCGTCTTCAGAAGTCGTCGCTAACAGCACCTTTGGTTGCCACTGGTGGTTAGGCTGGTTGGTTGCGCAAACCCTATAGGAGGGTGGCATGCTGGTGGGCGTTTTTGCCCGGATAGGCACTAGAATGTGCAGATTTTGGGCGTTTTTGCCTGGATAGGCTAAGGAATGGGCATGCTTTGGGCGTTTTTGCCCGGATAGGCACCGGAATGCTTGGCCTTGGCTTGTCCTAGCAAGGCATTGCTGGGTTGGGCTCCCTTGGCCTTTTGGGCGCCTTGGACGATGTCTTGCGAAGACCATGGGCACAAGGCCATGGCATATGGTGAGGAAAGGACCACGGTTGCCAAGGTTAGGCACCGGAATGCTTGGCCTTGGCTTGCCAAAGCAGGGCATTGCTGGGTTGGGCTCCCTTGGCCTTCCGGGCGCCTTGGACACTGTCTTGGGAAGACCATGGGCACAAGGCCATGGCATATGGTGGGGAATGGACCACGGTTGCCAAGGCTAGGCATATAGAGAGGAATTGCATTTTTGCCCGGATAGGCACCGGAATGCTTGGCCTTGGCTTGCCATAGCAGGGCATTGCTGGGTTGGGCTCCCTTGGCCTTCCGGGGGCCTTGGACGCTGTCTTGGGAAGACCATGGGCACAAGGCCATGGCATATAGTGAGGAATGGACCACGGTTGGCAAGGCTAGGCATATAGAGAGGAATGGACCACGGTTGCCAAGGTTGCGCAAGTTTTGGGCATTTTTTGCCCGGATATGCCCAAGTATGCCCCGATAGGCCCGTTACGCCCCGGTATGAACGCGTATGCCCGGATAGACTCGGTATGCCTTGGGATACATGCGTATGCCCCGATAGGCTTGGTACGCCCCGATATGCGCACGTGTGCCCCAGTAGGGCTCGGTATGCCCCGGTATGTACGCGTGTGCCCCGATAGGCCCGGTATGCCCCGATATGCACACGTGTGCCCCAATAGGGGTCGGTATGCCCCGGTAGGTACGCGTGTGCCCCGTAATGCACGTTTCGCAGATCTCCCCGCATGTCCCGCCCCTATATGTAATACTTACTTACTTACTTACTTTCTTTCTTGCTTGCTTGCTTGCTTGCAATGGTTGGGAGTGCCCGGCATGCCCCGCTGCAGAGACCAAGGGCGCAATGACTTGGCACCGCGGATGCCGGGACTCCGGCACTTCCCGTGGCACTGATGGTTGGTTCCAAAGACAAAAGGCCGTGCAAGGCCACCGCACCGCGGATGATTTTGCTCGTGCTGGCGCCGTTGTGTGGCCAAAGAACATGCGCGAATGCTCGTGTCGGAAGGGTTGGTGTCCTGGCCCCGCGGGTGTCACGAATGCTCGGTTGCGAAGACCATGGGACCAGAGCCATGGCACGTCGGATGATGGCTCCAGCTGGCGCCCCGGCACTTTCTGTGGCATTGATGCTCGGTTTCAAAGACAAACGTGCGCAGGGCCAGGGGACCGCGGATGACTGCTCGTGCTGGCCCCGTTGGGCGGCATTGATGGTCGGTTGCAAAGAAAATGCGCGATTGCTCGTGTCGGGGCCTGGCAAGCCAAGGCCAAGCGAGCCATGGCAACGCGGATGATGGCTCCAGCTGGCGCCCCGGCACTTTCTTTGGCATTGATGCTCGGTTTCGAAGACAAACGTGCGCAGGGCCAGGGGACCGCGGAGGACTGCTCGTGCTGGCCCCGTTGGGCGGCATTGATGGTGTGTTGCAGAGAGCATGTGCGATTGCAAGTGTCGGCCGGGTTTGGGTTCCCTTGGGCTTTCGGGTGCCTTGGACGCTGTCTTGCGAAGACCATGGGCACAAGGCCCCGTCCTGGCCCCTTGTTCGATTCGCTCTCGTCTTGCGCTTGCTTCCAAGGTCCTCCATGACCTTCCCCATGGCCTTGCTAGATCCCCCCCATGACGCATGACCTCTGTCCGTTGATTGGTTTTGAGTGCACACCATGCCCGGCTTGGCACCGTGTTGTCGCGTGAGTGGCATTTGGATCGTGCATGCTGGTGGGCTACCTGCCAATGCGCACAAGCCTTGCACACTAGCCTTGCGCACGAGCCTTGCACAAAAGCCTTGGACACAAGCCTTGCGCACAAGCCATGCGCACAAGCCTTGGACGCTAGCCTTGCACACAAGCCATGCATACAAGCCTTGCTCACAAGCCTTGGGCACTGGCCCATCGCAGTAGCCTTGCACACAAGCCTTGCGCACTAGCTTTGGGCACGAGCCTTGCGCACTTGCCTTGGGCACTAGCCTTGCACACAACCCTTGGGAACTAGCCTTGCGCACCAGCCTTGCCCACAAGCCTTGCACACCAGCCTTGCACACTAGCCTTGCATACAAGCCTTGCACACTAGCCTTGCACACAGGCCATGCTCACTAGCCTTGGGCACTAGCCTTGCACACAGACCTTGGGCACTAGCCTTGCGCACTAGCCTTGCCCACGAGCCTTGCACACTAGCCTTGCACGCAGGCCTTGCACGCTAGGCATGCTTGGGCCAGCAGCTCCCGCATCAAGTCGGCGGGTGTAGGCACGGTT
>NW_027519043.1:32500-35000 GCF_043159265.1 Tasmannia lanceolata
CTTTCTGTGGCATTGATGCTCGGTTTCAAAGACAAACGTGCGCAGTGCCAGGGGACCGCGGATGACTGCTCGTGCTGGCCCCGTTGGGCGGCATTGATGGTCGGTTGCAAAGAAAATGCGCGATTGCTCGTGTCGGGGCCCGGCAAGCCAAGGCCAAGCGAGCCATGGCACGTCGGATGATGGCTCCAGCTGGCGCCCCGGCACTTTCTGTGGCATTGATGCTCGGTTTCAAAGACAAACGTGCGCAGGGCCAGGGGACCGCGGATGACTGCTCGTGCTGGCCCCGTTGGGCGGCATTGATGGTCGGTTGCAAAGAAAATGCGCGATTGCTCGTGTCGGGGCCTGGCAAGCCAAGGCCAAGCGAGCCATGGCAACGCGGATGATGGCTCGCTAGTGCTGGCGCCGTGCACAGTGGCCTCGCACACTCGCCCTGCACGCTTCCCTTGCACGCAGCCTTGCACACTAGCCTCGCATGCGAGCCTTGCACCCTAGCCATGCAAACTAGCCTTGCACGGTAGCCATGCACACAAGCCGTGCACATTAGCCATGCGCACAAGCCCCGCACACTAGCCTTGCGCACAACCCTTGCACACAAGCCATGCACTCGAGCAATGCACACAAGCCTTGCACTCAAGCAATGCACACAAGCCCTGGACACTAGCCTTGCACACGGGCCTGGCACACAAGCCTTGGGCACTAGCCTTGCGCACTAGCGTTCCACATGAGCCTTGCACACTAGCCTTGGACACTAGCCTTGCACACAGGCCTTGCACACTAGGCATGCTTGGGCGAGCTGATCCCGCATCAAGTCGACGGGTCTAGGCATTCTTGGGCGCAGATCCCGCATCGTCTCGTCGCGTCTGGGCGCAAACACGTCGCGTCTCGTTGCGTCTTCAGAAGTCGTCGCTAACAGCACCTTTGGTTGCCACTGGTGGTTAGGCTGGTTGGTTGCGCAAACCCTATAGGAGGGTGGCATGCTGGTGGGCGTTTTTGCCCGGATAGGCACTAGAATGTGCAGATTTTGGGCGTTTTTGCCTGGATAGGCTAAGGAATGGGCATGCTTTGGGCGTTTTTGCCCGGATAGGCACCGGAATGCTTGGCCTTGGCTTGTCCTAGCAAGGCATTGCTGGGTTGGGCTCCCTTGGCCTTTTGGGCGCCTTGGACGATGTCTTGCGAAGACCATGGGCACAAGGCCATGGCATATGGTGAGGAAAGGACCACGGTTGCCAAGGTTAGGCACCGGAATGCTTGGCCTTGGCTTGCCAAAGCAGGGCATTGCTGGGTTGGGCTCCCTTGGCCTTCCGGGCGCCTTGGACACTGTCTTGGGAAGACCATGGGCACAAGGCCATGGCATATGGTGGGGAATGGACCACGGTTGCCAAGGCTAGGCATATAGAGAGGAATTGCATTTTTGCCCGGATAGGCACCGGAATGCTTGGCCTTGGCTTGCCATAGCAGGGCATTGCTGGGTTGGGCTCCCTTGGCCTTCCGGGGGCCTTGGACGCTGTCTTGGGAAGACCATGGGCACAAGGCCATGGCATATAGTGAGGAATGGACCACGGTTGGCAAGGCTAGGCATATAGAGAGGAATGGACCACGGTTGCCAAGGTTGCGCAAGTTTTGGGCATTTTTTGCCCGGATATGCCCAAGTATGCCCCGATAGGCCCGTTACGCCCCGGTATGAACGCGTATGCCCGGATAGACTCGGTATGCCTTGGGATACATGCGTATGCCCCGATAGGCTTGGTACGCCCCGATATGCGCACGTGTGCCCCAGTAGGGCTCGGTATGCCCCGGTATGTACGCGTGTGCCCCGATAGGCCCGGTATGCCCCGATATGCACACGTGTGCCCCAATAGGGGTCGGTATGCCCCGGTAGGTACGCGTGTGCCCCGTAATGCACGTTTCGCAGATCTCCCCGCATGTCCCGCCCCTATATGTAATACTTACTTACTTACTTACTTTCTTTCTTGCTTGCTTGCTTGCTTGCAATGGTTGGGAGTGCCCGGCATGCCCCGCTGCAGAGACCAAGGGCGCAATGACTTGGCACCGCGGATGCCGGGACTCCGGCACTTCCCGTGGCACTGATGGTTGGTTCCAAAGACAAAAGGCCGTGCAAGGCCACCGCACCGCGGATGATTTTGCTCGTGCTGGCGCCGTTGTGTGGCCAAAGAACATGCGCGAATGCTCGTGTCGGAAGGGTTGGTGTCCTGGCCCCGCGGGTGTCACGAATGCTCGGTTGCGAAGACCATGGGACCAGAGCCATGGCACGTCGGATGATGGCTCCAGCTGGCGCCCCGGCACTTTCTGTGGCATTGATGCTCGGTTTCAAAGACAAACGTGCGCAGGGCCAGGGGACCGCGGATGACTGCTCGTGCTGGCCCCGTTGGGCGGCATTGATGGTCGGTTGCAAAGAAAATGCGCGATTGCTCGTGTCGGGGCCTGGCAAGCCAAGGCCAAGCGAGCCATGGCAACGCGGATGATGGCTCCAGCTAGCGCC
>NW_027519043.1:45000-50000 GCF_043159265.1 Tasmannia lanceolata
GCCAAGGCTAGGCATATAGAGAGGAATCGCATTTTTGCCCGGATAGGCACCGGAATGCTTGGCCTTGGCTTGCCATAGCAGGGCATTGCTGGGTTGGGCTCCCTTGGCCTTCCGGGGGCCTTGGACGCTGTCTTGGGAAGACCATGGGCACAAGGCCATGGCATATAGTGAGGAATGGACCACGGTTGGCAAGGCTAGGCATATAGAGAGGAATGGACCACGGTTGCCAAGGTTGCGCAAGTTTTGGGCATTTTTTGCCCGGATATGCCCAAGTATGCCCCGATAGGCCCGTTACGCCCCGGTATGAACGCGTATGCCCGGATAGACTCGGTATGCCTTGGGATACATGCGTATGCCCCGATAGGCTTGGTACGCCCCGATATGCGCACGTGTGCCCCAGTAGGGCTCGGTATGCCCCGGTATGTACGCGTGTGCCCCGATAGGCCCGGTATGCCCCGATATGCACACGTGTGCCCCAATAGGGGTCGGTATGCCCCGGTAGGTACGCGTGTGCCCCGTAATGCACGTTTCGCAGATCTCCCCGCATGTCCCGCCCCTATATGTAATACTTACTTACTTACTTACTTTCTTTCTTGCTTGCTTGCTTGCTTGCAATGGTTGGGAGTGCCCGGCATGCCCCGCTGCAGAGACCAAGGGCGCAATGACTTGGCACCGCGGATGCCGGGACTCCGGCACTTCCCGTGGCACTGATGGTTGGTTCCAAAGACAAAAGGCCGTGCAAGGCCACCGCACCGCGGATGATTTTGCTCGTGCTGGCGCCGTTGTGTGGCCAAAGAACATGCGCGAATGCTCGTGTCGGAAGGGTTGGTGTCCTGGCCCCGCGGGTGTCACGAATGCTCGGTTGCGAAGACCATGGGACCAGAGCCATGGCACGTCGGATGATGGCTCCAGCTGGCGCCCCGGCACTTTCTGTGGCATTGATGCTCGGTTTCAAAGACAAACGTGCGCAGTGCCAGGGGACCGCGGATGACTGCTCGTGCTGGCCCCGTTGGGCGGCATTGATGGTCGGTTGCAAAGAAAATGCGCGATTGCTCGTGTCGGGGCCCGGCAAGCCAAGGCCAAGCGAGCCATGGCACGTCGGATGATGGCTCCAGCTGGCGCCCCGGCACTTTCTGTGGCATTGATGCTCGGTTTCAAAGACAAACGTGCGCAGGGCCAGGGGACCGCGGATGACTGCTCGTGCTGGCCCCGTTGGGCGGCATTGATGGTCGGTTGCAAAGAAAATGCGCGATTGCTCGTGTCGGGGCCTGGCAAGCCAAGGCCAAGCGAGCCATGGCAACGCGGATGATGGCTCGCTAGTGCTGGCGCCGTGCACAGTGGCCTCGCACACTCGCCCTGCACGCTTCCCTTGCACGCAGCCTTGCACACTAGCCTCGCATGCGAGCCTTGCACCCTAGCCATGCAAACTAGCCTTGCACGGTAGCCATGCACACAAGCCGTGCACATTAGCCATGCGCACAAGCCCCGCACACTAGCCTTGCGCACAACCCTTGCACACAAGCCATGCACTCGAGCAATGCACACAAGCCTTGCACTCAAGCAATGCACACAAGCCCTGGACACTAGCCTTGCACACGGGCCTGGCACACAAGCCTTGGGCACTAGCCTTGCGCACTAGCGTTCCACATGAGCCTTGCACACTAGCCTTGGACACTAGCCTTGCACACAGGCCTTGCACACTAGGCATGCTTGGGCGAGCTGATCCCGCATCAAGTCGACGGGTCTAGGCATTCTTGGGCGCAGATCCCGCATCGTCTCGTCGCGTCTGGGCGCAAACACGTCGCGTCTCGTTGCGTCTTCAGAAGTCGTCGCTAACAGCACCTTTGGTTGCCACTGGTGGTTAGGCTGGTTGGTTGCGCAAACCCTATAGGAGGGTGGCATGCTGGTGGGCGTTTTTGCCCGGATAGGCACTAGAATGTGCAGATTTTGGGCGTTTTTGCCTGGATAGGCTAAGGAATGGGCATGCTTTGGGCGTTTTTGCCCGGATAGGCACCGGAATGCTTGGCCTTGGCTTGTCCTAGCAAGGCATTGCTGGGTTGGGCTCCCTTGGCCTTTTGGGCGCCTTGGACGATGTCTTGCGAAGACCATGGGCACAAGGCCATGGCATATGGTGAGGAAAGGACCACGGTTGCCAAGGTTAGGCACCGGAATGCTTGGCCTTGGCTTGCCAAAGCAGGGCATTGCTGGGTTGGGCTCCCTTGGCCTTCCGGGCGCCTTGGACACTGTCTTGGGAAGACCATGGGCACAAGGCCATGGCATATGGTGGGGAATGGACCACGGTTGCCAAGGCTAGGCATATAGAGAGGAATCGCATTTTTGCCCGGATAGGCACCGGAATGCTTGGCCTTGGCTTGCCATAGCAGGGCATTGCTGGGTTGGGCTCCCTTGGCCTTCCGGGGGCCTTGGACGCTGTCTTGGGAAGACCATGGGCACAAGGCCATGGCATATAGTGAGGAATGGACCACGGTTGGCAAGGCTAGGCATATAGAGAGGAATGGACCACGGTTGCCAAGGTTGCGCAAGTTTTGGGCATTTTTTGCCCGGATATGCCCAAGTATGCCCCGATAGGCCCGTTACGCCCCGGTATGAACGCGTATGCCCGGATAGACTCGGTATGCCTTGGGATACATGCGTATGCCCCGATAGGCTTGGTACGCCCCGATATGCGCACGTGTGCCCCAGTAGGGCTCGGTATGCCCCGGTATGTACGCGTGTGCCCCGATAGGCCCGGTATGCCCCGATATGCACACGTGTGCCCCAATAGGGGTCGGTATGCCCCGGTAGGTACGCGTGTGCCCCGTAATGCACGTTTCGCAGATCTCCCCGCATGTCCCGCCCCTATATGTAATACTTACTTACTTACTTACTTTCTTTCTTGCTTGCTTGCTTGCTTGCAATGGTTGGGAGTGCCCGGCATGCCCCGCTGCAGAGACCAAGGGCGCAATGACTTCGCACCGCGGATGCCGGGACTCCGGCACTTCCCGTGGCACTGATGGTTGGTTCCAAAGACAAAAGGCCGTGCAAGGCCACCGCACCGCGGATGATTTTGCTCGTGCTGGCGCCGTTGTGTGGCCAAAGAACATGCGCGAATGCTCGTGTCGGAAGGGTTGGTGTCCTGGCCCCGCGGGTGTCACGAATGCTCGGTTGCGAAGACCATGGGACCAGAGCCATGGCACGTCGGATGATGGCTCCAGCTGGCGCCCCGGCACTTTCTGTGGCATTGATGCTCGGTTTCAAAGACAAACGTGCGCAGGGCCAGGGGACCGCGGATGACTGCTCGTGCTGGCCCCGTTGGGCGGCATTGATGGTCGGTTGCAAAGAAAATGCGCGATTGCTCGTGTCGGGGCCCGGCAAGCCAAGGCCAAGCGAGCCATGGCACGTCGGATGATGGCTCCAGCTGGCGCCCCGGCACTTTCTGTGGCATTGATGCTCGGTTTCAAAGACAAACGTGCGCAGGGCCAGGGGACCGCGGATGACTGCTCGTGCTGGCCCCGTTGGGCGGCATTGATGGTCGGTTGCAAAGAAAATGCGCGATTGCTCGTGTCGGGGCCTGGCAAGCCAAGGCCAAGCGAGCCATGGCAACGCGGATGATGGCTCGCTAGTGCTGGCGCCGTGCACAGTGGCCTCGCACACTCGCCCTGCACGCTTCCCTTGCACGCAGCCTTGCACACTAGCCTCGCATGCGAGCCTTGCACCCTAGCCATGCAAACTAGCCTTGCACGGTAGCCATGCACACAAGCCGTGCACATTAGCCATGCGCACAAGCCCCGCACACTAGCCTTGCGCACAACCCTTGCACACAAGCCATGCACTCGAGCAATGCACACAAGCCTTGCACTCAAGCAATGCACACAAGCCCTGGACACTAGCCTTGCACACGGGCCTGGCACACAAGCCTTGGGCACTAGCCTTGCGCACTAGCGTTCCACATGAGCCTTGCACACTAGCCTTGGACACTAGCCTTGCACACAGGCCTTGCACACTAGGCATGCTTGGGCGAGCTGATCCCGCATCAAGTCGACGGGTCTAGGCATTCTTGGGCGCAGATCCCGCATCGTCTCGTCGCGTCTGGGCGCAAACACGTCGCGTCTCGTTGCGTCTTCAGAAGTCGTCGCTAACAGCACCTTTGGTTGCCACTGGTGGTTAGGCTGGTTGGTTGCGCAAACCCTATAGGAGGGTGGCATGCTGGTGGGCGTTTTTGCCCGGATAGGCACTAGAATGTGCAGATTTTGGGCGTTTTTGCCTGGATAGGCTAAGGAATGGGCATGCTTTGGGCGTTTTTGCCCGGATAGGCACCGGAATGCTTGGCCTTGGCTTGTCCTAGCAAGGCATTGCTGGGTTGGGCTCCCTTGGCCTTTTGGGCGCCTTGGACGATGTCTTGCGAAGACCATGGGCACAAGGCCATGGCATATGGTGAGGAAAGGACCACGGTTGCCAAGGTTAGGCACCGGAATGCTTGGCCTTGGCTTGCCAAAGCAGGGCATTGCTGGGTTGGGCTCCCTTGGCCTTCCGGGCGCCTTGGACACTGTCTTGGGAAGACCATGGGCACAAGGCCATGGCATATGGTGGGGAATGGACCACGGTTGCCAAGGCTAGGCATATAGAGAGGAATCGCATTTTTGCCCGGATAGGCACCGGAATGCTTGGCCTTGGCTTGCCATAGCAGGGCATTGCTGGGTTGGGCTCCCTTGGCCTTCCGGGGGCCTTGGACGCTGTCTTGGGAAGACCATGGGCACAAGGCCATGGCATATAGTGAGGAATGGACCACGGTTGGCAAGGCTAGGCATATAGAGAGGAATGGACCACGGTTGCCAAGGTTGCGCAAGTTTTGGGCATTTTTTGCCCGGATATGCCCAAGTATGCCCCGATAGGCCCGTTACGCCCCGGTATGAACGCGTATGCCCGGATAGACTCGGTATGCCTTGGGATACATGCGTATGCCCCGATAGGCTTGGTACGCCCCGATATGCGCACGTGTG
>NW_027519043.1:60000-61416 GCF_043159265.1 Tasmannia lanceolata
GCTGATCCCGCATCAAGTCGACGGGTCTAGGCATTCTTGGGCGCAGATCCCGCATCGTCTCGTCGCGTCTGGGCGCAAACACGTCGCGTCTCGTTGCGTCTTCAGAAGTCGTCGCTAACAGCACCTTTGGTTGCCACTGGTGGTTAGGCTGGTTGGTTGCGCAAACCCTATAGGAGGGTGGCATGCTGGTGGGCGTTTTTGCCCGGATAGGCACTAGAATGTGCAGATTTTGGGCGTTTTTGCCTGGATAGGCTAAGGAATGGGCATGCTTTGGGCGTTTTTGCCCGGATAGGCACCGGAATGCTTGGCCTTGGCTTGTCCTAGCAAGGCATTGCTGGGTTGGGCTCCCTTGGCCTTTTGGGCGCCTTGGACGATGTCTTGCGAAGACCATGGGCACAAGGCCATGGCATATGGTGAAGAAAGGACCACGGTTGCCAAGGTTAGGCACCGGAATGCTTGGCCTTGGCTTGCCCTAGCAGGGCATTGCTGGGTTGGGCTCCCTTGGCCTTTTGGGCGCCTTGGACGATGTCTTGCGAAGACCATGGGCACAAGGCCATGGCATATGGTGAGGAAAGGACCACGGTTGCCAAGGTTAGGCACCGGAATGCTTGGCCTTGGCTTGCCAAAGCAGGGCATTGCTGGGTTGGGCTCCCTTGGCCTTCCGGGCGCCTTGGACACTGTCTTGGGAAGACCATGGGCACAAGGCCATGGCATATGGTGGGGAATGGACCACGGTTGCCAAGGCTAGGCATATAGAGAGGAATCGCATTTTTGCCCGGATAGGCACCGGAATGCTTGGCCTTGGCTTGCCATAGCAGGGCATTGCTGGGTTGGGCTCCCTTGGCCTTCCGGGGGCCTTGGACGCTGTCTTGGGAAGACCATGGGCACAAGGCCATGGCATATAGTGAGGAATGGACCACGGTTGGCAAGGCTAGGCATATAGAGAGGAATGGACCACGGTTGCCAAGGTTGCGCAAGTTTTGGGCATTTTTTGCCCGGATATGCCCAAGTATGCCCCGATAGGCCCGTTACGCCCCGGTATGAACGCGTATGCCCGGATAGACTCGGTATGCCTTGGGATACATGCGTATGCCCCGATAGGCTTGGTACGCCCCGATATGCGCACGTGTGCCCCAGTAGGGCTCGGTATGCCCCGGTATGTACGCGTGTGCCCCGATAGGCCCGGTATGCCCCGATAGGCCCGGTATGCCCCGATATGCACACGTGTGCCCCAATAGGGGTCGGTATGCCCCGGTAGGTACGCGTGTGCCCCGTAATGCACGTTTCGCAGATCTCCCCGCATGTCCCGCCCCTATATGTAATACTTACTTACTTACTTACTTTCTTTCTTGCTTGCTTGCTTGCTTGCAATGGTTGGGAGTGCCCGGCATGCCCCGCTGCAGAGACCAAGGGCGC
>NW_027519044.1:0-2500 GCF_043159265.1 Tasmannia lanceolata
TAACTAATTCTGAATCGTGGATACATATATATTCTTGACATACTGAAACGACTGCCATTATTCGTATCAAACCAATAGCGATTCATACAAGCTAAATCTTCTAATCGATAATTGGGCCAAAGAAATAATTTGAATTGAATGAATTTATTTGTATCTGTATCAAGACACTTGTCCTCATCCAAAAATTGCCCAGAGTTCTTTACGTTATTCTCATTGAAAAATACTGGATTTATATCCACAATATTCTCATTACTGAAATTGAAACACATTAAAATTCTCAATTTTCTACGACGTCTAGGAGATAGAATATTTTCAGGAACAAGAAAATCATAATGATTTTCATCTCCATTCATAAGCATCTTTCCATGTTGTGCAATAGATCCATTGAAAGAATTCTCATCAACATATTTTTTTTCTCGACGTTCTCGATTAGTTTGGTGTTTACTCTTATGGACCAATGAAATGCCTATGGTTTGATACATAATAAATTGTCCATCCCGTTTTATAGACAGGCGGGCTGGTTCAATAATAAATATTCCCCTTTTTATCAATTCCGTAAGAGTGAGATCCTTCTGAATCAACATTACGTCCAGGCGCATTTCTCCTCTTTGAATAGAGGATATAGCAATTTCCCTTGGATTTATCAGTCTAAGCAGGAGGCAATATACCTTGATATTATTGATCATTCTTTGATTCAAAGAATCGTCCCATCTCAATTGAAAAAGCAAATATCTTTTTAGGAAGAACTCTAGTTCTGCTTCTCTGTTGCTCTTGTATTTTCTTTTCTTTCTCCTTTTTTTAATGTCTGATTCCGCGTAATCCTTTTCAACATATTTTTTTTTTTTTTGTGCATCTGATTCAAGATTCTCTTGGTTTCGTGCATCTGATCTAATATCCCCTTGGCCCGGCTGTTCTTCTTCTTTTTTCTTTATTTCGGTTCTCTAATTCAAGATCAAGATATTCTTTTTGATTAGATGATATACGAAGATCTTTTTTTTGATTTTCACTAATGTTTTTATTTTCACTAATGTTTTTATTTCCATGAAAATTTAAAAGAAGTAATTTGATTGGTATGATCCATGGTTTCATTTTATATGTATCATAAAGTCGCACAAATTCTGGGAAGAACCAAGATTCCAGATTCGATATGGGACGATATCGCATTTCTTCATTCATTCCCATCCAATCAAAAAAGTTTTTTTTTTGATTGGGTGGGTTGATTTCTTGATGAATCGTGAAATAAAAAAGATCTTTTTTATCAATTATTTCATAATCATTAATCCCATTCTTAGTATTTTTATTAATATTGGTCCCAGTATCCATATCGGTCCAGGTATCAATATCGATATTTTTTCTAAGACAAAAATGCAGAATTCTCCACTCAAAATATTTTCTATCCGGATTTTTACCCGTATCCATAATAGACTCTTCTTCTAGATAATCACTAATAGCTATATCCCCCAGTACATAACATGATTCGGGTTTAGGTGTGTTGTCATTATAGGGAATCTCTCGGCCCCCATTTACTTTTAACGGGATACATAAATATATGAGCTCTTCCTATCCTCATAATTAATATATTTACACGATAAAAGATCATATCTGTAGTGTTTTTTAAATTTTTCTTTTTGACTCGGCAATGAATTCACCGCGCAATCATTTTCTTTCTCGTAATAAATGAATTGGTCTTTTTCTTTTTCATATGAATCCCATTTTTTGGAATCTTTATTTTCATCGTACGACGATGATTGACTCTAGTTCGCCATTTTTTCGATACTAATCTAGACCATCTATTCTGAGATAAATTGTATTGATAATGACGCTTTAACCAGTTTTTCCATTCATTCATTCTGGAATTCGAAAATTTCTTATGTCTTGGTTTGAAATCAAAAATTCCTCGTGTACCCAAATAGTCCTTTATTCTATGCTTAATAAAAGGAGATGCGCCATGATATTGAAGTACAGATATCAAGTGATACTTGTTAATAACTTCTTGGTTTTGTGATAATTTGTAAAATACATATGCTTGGGACAAGAAAGATAAGTTACAATAAATCTGTGAATTATTATTTCGAATATTCGAAATAGAAAGTGACTTTTGGATAGTCAAAATAAACTGAGTTGTATTTTGATTTGTTTCATCAATTCCTTCTTTATTTGTTTCATTATTGTAAATATATTTATCGATAAGATTTTTTGTTGATTCAAGGAAAAGTTGTGTATTAATCCTGGGAATGTTAATGGCACATAGAAAGATATCTATGTATATTCTTTCAATGAAATATTTTATAAAATATTGCGATTTACGTATTAATCGGGCACTTCTTTTTTTTGATCTCTGCCAAATATGTTTCTGTGATTCCGATCTTTCATCATCAAAACTTGTCTTGTTAGGACTAATATTTATATCTGTATCTGTAGTTAGAAATATTTTTTTCTTGTCTTTTTTTATTTTTTCTATTTGATTTTTGATTTTGGTTGTACTATCAGTCAGATCTTT
>NW_027519045.1:0-10000 GCF_043159265.1 Tasmannia lanceolata
GTTATCAATTTTCGATCTGGTAAAATCGGTAGTAAATGAATCATATATTGTAGATACCAGATGAATCAGTAGTTTACCAGAATTGATTTTTTTTTAGAATCAATTTACCTCTGGATCTGTTTAGGAAAGAGGACCAAGATACTTTGATTTCTTACGTTTCAGCAAACATGGTCATACGAGTCATATATGCTAATTTTAATTGGTGAATATAATATTATATATATCTGTCTTTTTTTATATCATTATGACTATTTATTCAACAAGTTCGATTGATTGATACGAGTTGATTTTCTGTTACGATGGATCGACGAAACAATAGCTGGCCCAATAGCTGCTTCAGCGGCTGCAATAGCTATAACAAAGATCGAGAAAATGTCTCCTTTTAATTGTCGACTATCAAATAAATCAGAAAACGTTACGAGATTCATATTAACCGCATTCAGTATAAGCTCAAGACACATAAGTGCTCTAACCATATTTCGACTTGTGATCAATCCATAAATACCAATAGAAAATAAATAGGCACTCAAAATAAGTACATGCTCGAGCATCATTGACCAACTCCTCATCAATCTCGATTCATTTCAATATGAACAACAATTTCACTGATTGACTCGAATATAAAACAAGTACGGAACAAAGGAAGGTATTGGTAATGGATCGAACTAAAACAAAACCCTTTTTAATTTAATATATGAACAATAAATATATAAATTGAATTGAAGCAAAATGGATGTAATAACAATACAAGAAGACAGAACAAGGCCTTATTTATTTTTATTTTAAATTTATTTTAATTTTATTTTGGATTTCTAATTCATTTCTAATTCTAAGTATTTATTACTGACGAGCCATAGCAATTGCACCTATCAAGGCAACTAAAAGAATTATAGAAATGAGTTCAAATGGAAGATAAAAATCTGTTGATAAATGAATCCCAATTTGTTGAACATTACTTATCAGGTCCTGCTCTATAATCTGGTTTGATCCTGTAGTCCAAATAATCCCATACCATGACGTATCTGAAATAGTAGTAATTAGTGAAAAAAGAATACTTGTACAAACCAGTGAAGTGACCCCATCTCCAACGGTCCAAAGATAGAAATCATTGTAATATTCTGAACCATTCATGAACATCACAGCAAATATGATTAAGACATTTACAGCTCCCACGTAAATAAGGAGCTGTGCAGCAGCTACAAAATAGGAGTTAGATAGAATATGGAATAAGGATATACAAACAAGAACCAATCCCAATGAAAAGGCAGAAAAAATGGGATTGGTAAGTAATACCACTCCTAGACCCCCTAGTATAAGACCTGATCCCAAAAATACTAAAAGAATATCATGTATTGGCCCAGGTAAATCCATTATGTATAAAATAAGAGATAAAAAAAAGTTGAAATATTTCATGACCTTACTGACCCAGCCAGGAAAAAAGAGGTTACCTTGTTTTTTTCTTGTATATGATACGTTTCTAATTGAATCGTAATGGGGTCTGGATTGAGGTAGATACAGTTATTGGACTAATTCCACTTCTGTATCCGAAAGAGTAGTTCGGAGTTTGATATTCCGAAATCATCATGACTATATTCATATATTCTAAATCCAAATCAAGCCGCGATTCTCACCAATCAATAGTTATGATTTGTAGTTACTGACCAACCAAAATGAAAGAAGCTTCACTCCTTTAGATCAAAAATGAATCTTAGTCATTGGTAATCGTTATTGAATCAAGGGGTTTATCTGTGGTTATTTTAATTTGAGTCGAATTCATAATTGTTCGAATTGTGTAATCCCCAATTACTGACATTGGTAACCGACCCAAAGCAATTTGATTATAATTCAATTCGTGACGATCATAAGTGGAAAGTTCATATTCTTCAGTCATTGATAGACAGTTTGTTGGACAATACTCGACGCAGTTACCACAAAATATACAGATTCCAAAATCAATACTATAATTAAGCAACCGTTTCTTTCTAATATCTGTTTCCAATCTCCAATCAACAACGGGTAGATCTATGGGACATACACGAACACATACTTCACAAGCAATGCATTTATCAAATTCAAAGTGGATTCGACCACGGAAACGCTCTGATGTGATCGATTTTTCATAAGGATATTGAATAGTTATAGGTAAACGATTCGCGTGGGATAAGGTAATCATGAAACTTTGACCAATGTACCTTGCAGCTCGTACTGTTTGTTGACCATAATTCATGAACCCAGTCATCATAGGGAACATATCGTGGCTATCCATGAATAATTTGATATTTCTTTCTCTTGCTTAAGGGAGGTTATGAATCTAGAGTATCATATACTGTTACAGTGAAAGGAGTTGGGAAGAAGTTGTCAATAATAGATTACCCAGAGAAATGGGTAAAAGAAATTTCCATCCAAGATTTAATAGTTGGTCCATTCTCATCCTAGGTAAAGTCCATCTTGTTGTGATAGGAATGAACAGGAACAAATAAGCTTTAGCTAATGTAATAAGGATACCAATCGTTGTTCCAAATACTCCCCCCGTTTTATTTATTCCGAAAAGTTCAGGAATGAATATGTACGGAATAGAGAGATTCCACCCGCCCAAGTAAAGAACTGTTACAAATAATGAAGAAACTAGTAGATTTAGGTAAGAAGCAACGTAAAATAAACCAAATTTGATACCTGAATATTCGGTTTGATAACCCGCTACTAATTCTTCTTCTGCTTCTGGTAAATCAAAAGGTAATCTCTCACATTCTGCTAGGGAAGAAATTATAAAAACTATAAACCCTATGGGTTGACGCCACAGATTCCATCCCCAAAACCCATATTTTGACTGTGCCTCAACTATATCAATTGTACTTGAACTGTTAGATAATCATAGTCGATGATAACATCACTGTTCCCATCGCTATTTCAGAACCGTACATGAGACCTCAGCTTCATACGGCTCCTCGATGGCCACAAATAAATCTAAGGACTGATTCAGTATTACCTCGGCATTTTTTGAGAGTGAATAGAGTAAAGATGCATCAGGGAGTCCCTAATTAGACCAATGGAATTCTGTCTGCTATAATAACAAATTCAAAGTGCTTCCGAATTGCTCTCATAATTTATTTTATAATTAATATTACAATTTATCTTTGTTCAGTAATAGCTTAATCTTTCAATAAAATACTCGTTGTATCAATAGATATTTCTACCCATATCTTTCGATTACGAAAAAGAATTAGACACTCTACATTAGTTCATTTCATGAATCATGATAAGAAGCCTATCTGTATTAATACGGATGGGATGGAGGAAAGAAAGAATAAAGAAAGATCTATTACTATTTATTTTTCCTATTGCATTCCATTTCTTTCGTTCCTGTTCTTCTTTCGCAGAAGAGGGGATTCTCAAAAAAAAAATAAAGGATTACTTCGTTCCCGATAGTCATTTCTTTAATCAGTGGATAGGAGCATACTCTGGATCGGAATCATGGGGAAGTACTGCTTGATCATTTCTACCAACTTAAAGCCCTCATTATGATTCCTTTTATGCAAAAATATCCCTTTGGTTTTTGATACCTTACATTATTTCCATGACGAATCCTTTGTGTACCTTGGTGTTCCTAACCGTCCACTCATTTTTGATTGATTCCCGATATGATAATGCATACAATAACAATTGTAGAAACTCCATACAGTTGATCTTTTGCACCCGCTTCAAGTCATGATGACTAATCAACCAATCTTGGGGTAAACAGTTTCCACCGCTTATCTTTACTTACACTTTCCTCTCGTACATAGGGAATGAGAATCAATCTTCTTACTGCGAATTCATAAGCTGTTTTGTTTCACTCATATAACCATCTCGTTTAGTTCATCAACCTAAATGGTGAATAAAAAAATCAAGATATCTATTCAATACATTCAACCTCTTTCCTAGAAATAAAGGAAAGAAATAAAAGTTAATGTTGCAACGAATCACACGTAGAGATATTGATAACACACATGGAGTTAATGGTATTTCATAACTAATAGATTGAGCAGCAGCTCGTAGACCACCTGAAATATTTATTATTCGATCCATATCCTGACATAAGAAGTCCAATAGGAGCAATACTGGAAATGGCGATCCACAAAAAAACACCTATACCGAGATCGGCTAGAACAAGGCGATAGCCAAAAGGAATTACTGAATAACTTAGTAGAATTGATATGACCGCTATGGATGGCCCGATACTGAATAAACGAATATCTCCTCTAGATGGGAGAAGATCCTCTTTGAAAAGCAGTTTTGTCCCATCCGCTAGAGCTTGAAGAATTCCCAAGGGACCAGCATATTCAGGCCCAATACGTTGTTGTATCCCTGCGGATATTTCTCTTTCTAACCACACAATCACGAGTACCCCTATTGTGATCCCCGATACGGGAGTAAAAATAGGGACAAGCGTCCCTATAAGGCCATAGCCTTCTTTTAAAGATTCCGATCTGGAAAAAGAATTGATAGCTTGTACTTCTGTCGTATCAATTATCATTTCAACGATCAACTTCTCCCATAATGATATCTATACTACCTAGTATCGTCATGATATCAGCCAATTTCATTCTTTTAACTAGCTGAGGAATAATTTGCAAATTTATGAAACCCGGTGGACGAATTTTCCATCTCCAGGGAAAAACACTATTATCTCCTATCAGAAAAATTCCTAATTCTCCTTTTGGGGCTTCTACTCTCACATAAAGTTCTTGTTTTAACAATTCAAAGGTGGGAGAAGGTTTTTTACTAATGAATCGGTATTCAAAATCGTTCCATTCAGAATCCTTTGCTCTATCAAAGCGTCGTACTTCTAAATTCTCATAGGGTCCCCCCGGAATTCCTTCCAGAGCCTGTTGAAGAATTTTTATAGATTCCGTCATTTCACTGATTCGTACTAAATAACGAGCTAATGAGTCTCCTTCTTTTTGCCATTGGACTTCCCAATCGAATTCATCGTAACACTCATAATGATCAACTTTACGAAGATCCCATTGGATTCCGGAAGCTCGTAGCATTGGTCCCGATAAACCCCAATTTATTGCTTCCTCTCCACCAATAATGCCCACTCCTTCAACTCGTTCCAAAAAAATAGGATTCCGCGTAATAAGCTTTTGATATTCAACAACTCCTGTTAAAGAATAATCGCAGAAATCCAAACATTTATCTATCCATCCGTGAGGTAGATCAGCAGCTACTCCTCCGATACGGAAATAATTATGCATCATTCGCATACCTGTGGCAGCTTCGAATAGATCATATAGCAATTCTCTCTCTCGGAAAATATAGAAGAAAGGAGTCTGTGCACCGATATCTGCCATAAAAGGCCCAAGCCATAACAAATGAGAAGCTATACGACTTAGCTCCAGCATAATAACTCTGATATAACTGGCTCTTTTAGGTACTTGAATATTTCCCAATTGTTCGGGGGCATTTACCGTTATTGCCTCTGTGAACATAGTAGCTAAATAATCCCAACGTGTTACATACGGCAGATATTGTATAATTGTTCGGTTTTCCGCAATTTTTTCCATTCCTCTGTGTAAATAACCCAATATAGGTTCACAGTCAATAACATCTTCACCATCTAGAGTAACAATGAGTCGAAGAACACCATGCATTGATGGGTGGTGAGGGCCCATATTGACTATCATGAGGTCTTTTTTTGTAGCCGGTACAGTCATATGCTTTCTTCCCCGATTCATTATTCCATGAATTGTTGAAAACGAAACAAAGTTCATCAAAATTCAAGATCTAATAAACCAAAAAATTCAAATGAATCCTCAAATTAACGATTTTTTGGCTCCCGAATATCCAACTGACCAATTAATTCCTTATAACGTACTCTATTTTTTTTTGACAAATAAGCCAGCAGCCGTTGACGTTTTCCCAGAATTTTTCGCAGACCTCTCTGAGATAAATAGTCTTTTCTGTGAAATTCAAAATGTGCAGTAAGTCTCCGTATCTTATTGGTGAAATTGAATACTTGAAATTCAACAGACCCTTTGTTTTTTTCTTTTTCTTCTTGCGGAATAACCGAGATAAATAAATTTTTTACCATAAAAAAGAATAATTCTTCTCTCTTTTTTTTTTTCTTTCGTTCCCACAAATATGGATTTTACCGATCAGGAATAATAATAAAATGATAATGCCAGTCATTTCGATCTGGTACACACAATAATCTGGATTTATTCATATAATAACTTTTTCTATTTAAATTGAATTAATAAATCCAATTTAATTTGTAATTTGATTCGGATACAATACATAGAAAGGGATGGTACATTTCTGGACCCACGAAAGAGAATGATTTGGGTTTAAGAAGATTCTGTTGATTCATTCCTAGGTCCAATTGATACGTCATTGAATCAGTATCATGTGTCAGAATGTAATGTAACACAACGTGTGTGTACACCTGTCTGTCTTCATATATCGGCTATGATACATGATGTATATAAAATGTACCATTAACTATTCTGAATCGTGGATACATATATATTCTTGACATACTGAAACGACTGCCATTATTCGTATCAAACCAATAGCGATTCATACAAGCTAAATCTTCTAATCGATAATTGGGCCAAAGAAATAATTTGAATTGAATGAATTTATTTGTATCTGTATCAAGACACTTGTCCTCATCCAAAAATTGCCCAGAGTTCTTTACGTTATTCTCATTGAAAAATACTGGATTTATATCCACAATATTCTCATTACTGAAATTGAAACACATTAAAATTCTCAATTTTCTACGACGTCTAGGAGATAGAATATTTTCAGGAACAAGAAAATCATAATGATTTTCATCTCCATTCATAAGCATCTTTCCATGTTGTGCAATAGATCCATTGAAAGAATTCTCATCAACATATTTTTTTTCTCGACGTTCTCGATTAGTTTGGTGTTTACTCTTATGGACCAATGAAATGCCTATGGTTTGATACATAATAAATTGTCCATCCCGTTTTATAGACAGGCGGGCTGGTTCAATAATAAATATTCCCCTTTTTATCAATTCCGTAAGAGTGAGATCCTTCTGAATCAACATTACGTCCAGGCGCATTTCTCCTCTTTGAATAGAGGAGTATAGCAATTTCCCTTGGATTTATCAGTCTAAGCAGGAGGCAATATACCTTGATATTATTGATCATTCTTTGATTCAAAGAATCGTCCCATCTCAATTGAAAAAGCAAATATCTTTTTAGGAAGAACTCTAGTTCTGCTTCTCTGTTGCTCTTGTATTTTCTTTTCTTTCTCCTTTTTTTAATGTCTGATTCCGCGTAATCCTTTTCAACATATTTTTTTTTTTTTTGTGCATCTGATTCAAGATTCTCTTGGTTTCGTGCATCTGATCTAATATCCCCTTGGCCCGGCTGTTCTTCTTCTTTTTCTTTATTTCGGTTCTCTAATTCAAGATATTCTTTTTGATTAGATGATATACGAAGATCTTTTTTTTGATTTTCACTAATGTTTTTATTTTCACTAATGTTTTTATTTCCATGAAAATTTAAAAGAAGTAATTTGATTGGTATGATCCATGGTTTCATTTTATATGTATCATAAAGTCGCACAAATTCTGGGAAGAACCAAGATTCCAGATTCGATATGGGACGATATCGCATTTCTTCATTCATTCCCATCCAATCAAAAAAGTTTTTTTTTTGATTGGGTGGGTTGATTTCTTGATGAATCGTGAAATAAAAAAGATCTTTTTTATCAATTATTTCATAATCATTAATCCCATTCTTAGTATTTTTATTAATATTGGTCCCAGTATCCATATCGGTCCAGGTATCAATATCGATATTTTTTCTAAGACAAAAATGCAGAATTCTCCACTCAAAATATTTTCTATCCGGATTTTTACCCGTATCCATAATAGACTCTTCTTCTAGATAATCACTAATAGCTATATCCCCCAGTACATAACATGATTCGGGTTTAGGTGTGTTGTCATTATAGGGAATCTCTCGGCCCCCATTTACTTTTAACGGGGATACATAAATATATGAGCTCTTCCTATCCTCATAATTAATATATTTACACGATAAAAGATCATATCTGTAGTGTTTTTTAAATTTTTCTTTTTGACTCGGCAATGAATTCACCGCGCAATCATTTTCTTTCTCGTAATAAATGAATTGGTCTTTTTCTTTTTCATATGAATCCCATTTTTTGGAATCTTTATTTTCAATCGTACGACGATGATTGACTCTAGTTCGCCATTTTTTCGATACTAATCTAGACCATCTATTCTGAGATAAATTGTATTGATAATGACGCTTTAACCAGTTTTTCCATTCATTCATTCTGGAATTCGAAAATTTCTTATGTCTTGGTTTGAAATCAAAAATTCCTCGTGTACCCAAATAGTCCTTTATTCTATGCTTAATAAAAGGAGATGCGCCATGATATTGAAGTACAGATATCAAGTGATACTTGTTAATAACTTCTTGGTTTTGTGATAATTTGTAAAATACATATGCTTGGGACAAGAAAGATAAGTTACAATAAATCTGTGAATTATTATTTCGAATATTCGAAATAGAAAGTGACTTTTGGATAGTCAAAATAAACTGAGTTGTATTTTGATTTGTTTCATCAATTCCTTCTTTATTTGTTTCATTATTGTAAATATATTTATCGATAAGATTTTTTGTTGATTCAAGGAAAAGTTGTGTATTAATCCTGGGAATGTTAATGGCACATAGAAAGATATCTATGTATATTCTTTCAATGAAATATTTTATAAAATATTGCGATTTACGTATTAATCGGGCACTTCTTTTTTTTGATCTCTGCCAAATATGTTTCTGTGATTCCGATCTTTCATCATCAAAACTTGTCTTGTTAGGACTAATATTTATATCTGTATCTGTAGTTAGAAATATTTTTTTCTTGTCTTTTTTTATTTTTTCTATTTGATTTTTGATTTTGGTTGTACTATCAGTCAGATCTTTCATTTTTTTTTCTGTCAGTGAATAATTTGTCCAATCCATGGATCTAATTTGAATAGTCGAGTCGTGAGTAATCTTATTACTGATTATGAAATCTTTTCCAGTTTCACTCGGTTGATAGCCTTTCCTCAACCCAAATAATAAAATTGAGTTCACTTTTGTAAGCTCTTTCATTATTCTTTTTATAAATAGAACTATTTTGATAACCCATCTTATTTTTTCTTTTGAGACCTTTAGACAACATTTTGTTCTTTCTTTTAAAATTCTGAAAACTCGAAAATATTTTTTTTGAACTTTTCTCGTTTTTTTTTCGAGTTCTTTAAAAATGGGTTCAAAAAAAGAAGGTTCTTTTCGTGGAGAACCAAAAGGTAATTCAGTTTCCATTCCCCAGACCGTTAAAAAACAAAAATTTTCTATTTTTCCTTTGTTTTTCATTGGATCTCTATGATGAAATTGTAGTTTAGATCCCCGCCAAGGTTTCAGACAGAAAGGAAATAAGATCTTTATCTGAATCCCATCTGTTAACCAGTTTTTCGGAAATTCTGTTTCTGATAATTGAACACCATTATAGGTGCATTTAACATGCATTTCTTTATTCCACTCCTTCAAATCCTCGTACCACTCGGGAAATTGAAATAATAACATACGGCCAAGATTTTTAGCTATTATCAATGAAGGCAATATGATGTATTTTCTAAGAATCGATTGGGTTACTAACATAGAACCTCTTATTGCTTGAGCAAATATAATAGTATCCCAAGTTTCTGATATTGCTATCCGTTCATTCTCCTCTTTTTGCTCTTTCTTTTTTTTCTCTTTTTCTTTTGCCTCTTCCTCCTCAGAATCTGAGGTTTTGAGTTGCGGATCCTTTCCTATCCAATTCCTAAAAAGTGGATTAATCATTCCAGAGATATCAAAAGAGAAAAAAAATGTTTTGTCTATTCTGTCCAAAAAAAGCGGGGAATGCACATTTGTTTGAAACATTTCCCAAGTCACTGTTTTACGTCTTTGAGCGCGCATGGATCCTT
>NW_027519046.1:0-2500 GCF_043159265.1 Tasmannia lanceolata
CAATCTACTAATGGATTTGATCTACTTCAGATACCCTACTATATAATGGTCTCATCTACTAGTCTTTATAATACCTCAGGAGCTAATGAGACTATTTTAGTGAAATTCAACTGTCTCAATTCCCGAGCGATCGCGCCAAAAACTCGAGTTCCTTTTGGATTTCCTTCTTGATCAATGACAACCGCTGCATTGTCATCATATCGTATTATCATACCGTTGTCACGTTTGAGTTCTTTACATGTACGTACAATTACAGCTCTGATCACTTCTGATCTTTCGAGAGGCATATTGGGTACTGCTTCTTTGATTACAGCAACAATAACATCACCGATATGAGCATATCGGCGATTACTAGCTCCGATTATTCGAATACACATCAATTCTCGAGCCCCGCTGTTGTCCGCTACATTCAAATGGGTCTGAGGTTGAATCATATCATTTTTTTTTTTTTGAATCTCTTATTTCAATGCAAAGGGCGAAGGAAAAAAGAAAGAAATATTGTCTGTCCAGAAATAAATAAATCTGCAATTGTATTTTTCATCAAAAATACTCCTTTCTTTTGGTTTCACATCCCTATCCCACAATAACGAATTGAGTTCGTATAGGCATTTTGCACGCAGCTATTGAAATAGCTGCTCTGGCTACAGTTTCTGAGACTCCGCCCATTTCATAAAGTATTCGACCCGGTTTAACGACGGATACCCAATATTCGGGGGATCCCTTACCCGAACCCATACGTGTTTCTGTGGGTCTGACTGTAACGGGTTTGTCGGGAAATATACGTACCCAGATTTTTCCACCACGACGCGCATATCGTGTCATTGCTCGTCGCCCTGCTTCTATTTGTCTAGATGTGATCCAAGCGGGTTCAAGTGCCTGAAGAGCGTATCTACCGAAACAAATACGATTGCCTCGATAAGATATTCCCTTCATTCTTCCTCTATGTTGTTTACGGAATCGGTTCTTTTGGGGTTATAGTTGATGGTTGTTTCTCAACCCCATCTCTACTGCAGAACCGGACATGAGAGTTTCGTCTCATCCAGCTCCTCGCGAATGAAACGATTCAATAATATTACAAATACACATGTATTTAATGAATAATACACTGAATCATGGGATTTCTTGATAGTTAATCCATCATGTAGGAATCTGTATATCTTGTATATACAGCAGCTAGACGTATCTTTCTATTTCGATTTATAATTTATAGGACGTATATTTCTATTTATGGATAATGAATGCCTTTCTTTTTATAACGAATCCTTCTTTTGGCCTTTACTGAATGGAATCGCCCAAAATTTTGCAATCCAATAAGGAAAGGTTCGCGGGCGAATATTGACTCTTTAAAATCTGCTTCATTCGTAGGGTCAACCCATGACCTTTCAGAATAAATAAAAGGGTTCTTGGTTGGTTTCGCCATCCCACCCAATGAATCATTAGGATTCGTTTTTAATAGAATCTTGTGCAGTCACAGGTTCCGTCGTTCCCATAGCTTCTCCATTAATGGTTAGGTCTGAACTCTACAGTGGAGCTCCCAATTTCATTTGTTCCCGAGTCAATCTCCTCAGTCTCTATTGACTCGAGGCTCTTTATTATTTTCATTTTTCCTATGAACCGGATTCATCTACTTATAAACGAATCCGTATTGATGCTTTATCACGCTGCCTTTTATGAGATGATTCATAGACCATACATATTGGAATCATATAGCATTGATTGATATTCTCCTCCTTTCTTTCTCTCACCCCTCCTTTTACCCATATCCCTCTATTTTCGCTTTACAAACCATAATCAGATTTTTTTTTCCTTTATGAAAAAAAAAAAAAACGATTTCAGTTGCTACAACTATATGATCAACACATCATATAGTGACTGCTTTCTTGGATCTCGATAATACGAAGCAATGAGCTGGTTATTAGTTCTCTAGTTATTAGTTATGGGCTGGTCCATTGTTTTTTTTTTTTTTGAATCCAACTCTAAAGAAAAAACCAACGAGTCACACACTAAGCATAGCAATTCTACCAAATGATCAATCGAATTTTTATTCAACCCTATATAATTATAATTAATAATTAGAAATAATTAATAATTCTAATTAGAATTGTTCATTTTTGATTGAAGGGAAAAAGAATGAATGAAAGAGTTTGTCATTTTTTGTTCTATCGCAGTATAGAATGGGAAGGAAAGACCCATTATTGCTCATCTACAAATATCCAAATTTTGATGCCTAATACCCCATAGATAGTTCGAACTGTATAGGAACAATGATCAATTTTAGCTCGAATGGTTTGTAGGGGAACCCTACCTTCTCTGATCCATTCGACACGTGCAATTTCTTTTCCGTCGATACGCCCTGCAATTTGCACTTGAATTCCTTTTGTATCAGCTTGTTCAGTTAATTCAATAGCTTTTTTCATTGCCTTTCGAAACGAAACTCTATTCTTTAATTGTAGAGCTATATATTCTGCAAGAATATTAGGTTGTCCATAAGGTTTTGCAA
>NW_027519047.1:0-10000 GCF_043159265.1 Tasmannia lanceolata
ATCCAATTTGAGTACCTCTACGGGATAGACCTCAACAGAAAACTGAAGAGTAACGGCAGCAAGTGATTGAGTTCAGTAGTTCCTCATATCAAATTATTGACTCTAGAGATATGGTAATATGGAGAAGACAAAATTGTTTGAAGCACGGGCAGAACCGGAAGCGCCCCTTGTTTCAAAGAGAGGAGGACGGGTTATTCACATTTCATTTGATGGTCAGAGGCGAATTGAAAGCTAAGCAGTGGTAATTCTAAAGATCCCCCGGGGAAAAATAGAGATGTCTCCTACGTTACCCGTAATATGTGGAAGTATCGACGTAATTTCATAGAGTCATTCGGTCTGAATGCTACATGAAGAACATAAGCCAGATGACGGAACGAAGAGACCTAGGATGTATAAGATCATAACATGAGTGATTCGGCAGATTTGGATTCCTATATATTCACTCATGCGGTACTTCATCATACGATTCATATAAGATCCATCTGTCTAGATATCATCATATACATCCAGAAAGCCGTATGCTTTGGAAGAAGCTTGTACAGTTTGGGAAGGGGTTTTTATTGATCAAAAAGAAGAATCTACTTCAACCGATATGCCCTTAGGCACGGCCATACATAACATAGAAATCACACTTGGAAAGGGTGGACAATTAGCTAGAGCAGCAGGTGCTGTAGCGAAACTGATTGCAAAAGAGGGTAAATCGGCCACATTAAGATTACCATCTGGGGAGGTCCGTTTGATATACAAAAACTGCTTAGCAACAGTCGGACAAGTGGGTAATGTTGGGGTGAACCAGAAAAATTTGGGTAGAGCCGGATCTAAGTGTTGGCTAGGTAAGCGTCCTGTAGTAAGAGGAGTAGCTATGAACCCTGTAGACCATCCCCATGGGGGTGGTGAAGGGAGGGCCCCAATTGGTAGAAAAAAACCCACAACCCCTTGGGGCTATCCTGCGCTTGGAAGAAGAAGTAGAAAAAGGAATAAATATAGTGATATTTATATTCTTCGTCGCCGTAAATAGTAAAGTAAATAGGAATATTGAAAATCGAATAGGATAAGTAATCGGTGGGCGAACGACGGGAATTGAACCCGCGCATGGTGGATTCACAATCCACTGCCTTGATCCACTTGGCTACATCCGCCCCTCCTCTCTCTCTAAAGCTAAAGGAGTCAATCTCCTTTAAAGGATACAATTTCTACCATACAATTAATTATTATTGTATTGAGTGTTTCTTATTGAGTCTTTCTTACTTTCTTTCATACTGAGATACATGGACATACAATACCAATAAAGTCATTTTTATTTTTAGGAACGTACATTAATTTCAGATTGATACAGAACGAAAGTATGATATTCGATCATGAACTAACCAACAATAATATTTTCTTAAGTTGAAGTAAATCAACTTTATTTCATAGTTTTATTTCATAAGTAAATAAAAAAAAAAGGAGTAATCAGCTGTGACGCGTTCACTAAAAAAAAATCCTTTTGTAGCTAATCATTTATTGGGAAAAATTGAGAAGCTCAACATGAGGGAGGAGAAAGAGATAATAGTAACTTGGTCCCGAGCATCTACCATTATACCCACAATGATAGGCCATACAATTGCTATTCATAATGGAAAAGAACATTTACCCATTTATATAATAGATCGTATGGTGGGTCACAAATTGGGAGAATTCGCACCGACTCTGACTTTCCAGGGACACGCGAGAAACAATAATGGATCTCGTCGTTAATAAAGTGAAATAGGTGCTCGTCATTCATTGGTGGGAGGTAACCCTTATGTCAAAGTGGAGAAGGTGGAAGAGGAGCATGAAAAAGCATAGGAAGAAGAAGAGCTCTAGTACAGAAGTACAAGCTTTAGCTCAACATATATGTATGTCTGCTCACAAAGCACGAAGAGTCATTGATCAGATTCGTGGGCGTTCCTATGAGGAAACACTTATGCTACTAGAACTTATGCCTTATCGAGCATCTTATCCCATTTTAAAATTGGTTTATTCTGCAGCAGCAAATGCTAGTCACAATAAGGGTTTCAACGAAGCTGATTTAGTCATTAGTCAAGCCGAAGTCAATGGGGGTACTATCATTAAAAAGTTAAAACCTCGGGCTCGAGGACGTAGTTATCCGATAAAAAGACCCACCTGTCATATAAATATCGTTTTGAAAGATCAATCTAAAACGAAAACTGAACAAGATTTTCTTTTAGAGAATAAAGGTGTATTTAAGGATACTATAATAGAGAGATACCTAGAGAAAGAGAGAGAGAGATAAACTTCTGCCTCCTTCGGTTTCCGAATTGGAATAGAGATAAATAGATATATATAGAGAGAGAAAGAGATCGGGATAAATATGATATGGGAAAAAAAATAAATCCACTTGGTTTCCGACTTGGTGCAAACCAAAGTCATCGTTCCCTTTGGTTCGCACAACCCAAAAGTTATTCCAGGGGTCTCCAGGAAGATGAAAAAATACGGGATTGTATCAAGAATTATGTACAAAAAAATATGAGATCTGGTTCAGAAGGAATTGCACATATAGAGATTAAAAAAAAAATCGACCTAATTCAGGTCATAATCTATATTGGATTCCCAAATTTGTTAATAGAGGGTCGAACGCGAGGAATCGAAGAATTACGGATCAATGTACAAAAAGGGTTTCGTTCTGTGAACCGGAGACTTAACATTGCTATCACAAGAGTTGCAAAACCTTATGGACAACCTAATATTCTTGCAGAATATATAGCTCTACAATTAAAGAATAGAGTTTCGTTTCGAAAGGCAATGAAAAAAGCTATTGAATTAACTGAACAAGCTGATACAAAAGGAATTCAAGTGCAAATTGCAGGGCGTATCGACGGAAAAGAAATTGCACGTGTCGAATGGATCAGAGAAGGTAGGGTTCCCCTACAAACCATTCGAGCTAAAATTGATCATTGTTCCTATACAGTTCGAACTATCTATGGGGTATTAGGCATCAAAATTTGGATATTTGTAGATGAGCAATAATGGGTCTTTCCTTCCCATTCTATACTGCGATAGAACAAAAAATGACAAACTCTTTCATTCATTCTTTTTCCCTTCAATCAAAAATGAACAATTCTAATTAGAATTATTAATTATTTCTAATTATTAATTATAATTATATAGGGTTGAATAAAAATTCGATTGATCATTTGGTAGAATTGCTATGCTTAGTGTGTGACTCGTTGGTTTTTTCTTTAGAGTTGGATTCAAAAAAAAAAAAAACAATGGACCAGCCCATAACTAATAACTAGAGAACTAATAACCAGCTCATTGCTTCGTATTATCGAGATCCAAGAAAGCAGTCACTATATGATGTGTTGATCATATAGTTGTAGCAACTGAAATCGTTTTTTTTTTTTCATAAAGGAAAAAAAAATCTGATTATGGTTTGTAAAGCGAAAATAGAGGGATATGGGTAAAAGGAGGGGTGAGAGAAAGAAAGGAGGAGAATATCAATCAATGCTATATGATTCCAATATGTATGGTCTATGAATCATCTCATAAAAGGCAGCGTGATAAAGCATCAATACGGATTCGTTTATAAGTAGATGAATCCGGTTCATAGGAAAAATGAAAATAATAAAGAGCCTCGAGTCAATAGAGACTGAGGAGATTGACTCGGGAACAAATGAAATTGGGAGCTCCACTGTAGAGTTCAGACCTAACCATTAATGGAGAAGCTATGGGAACGACGGAACCTGTGACTGCACAAGATTCTATTAAAAACGAATCCTAATGATTCATTGGGTGGGATGGCGAAACCAACCAAGAACCCTTTTATTTATTCTGAAAGGTCATGGGTTGACCCTACGAATGAAGCAGATTTTAAAGAGTCAATATTCGCCCGCGAACCTTTCCTTATTGGATTGCAAAATTTTGGGCGATTCCATTCAGTAAAGGCCAAAAGAAGGATTCGTTATAAAAAGAAAGGCATTCATTATCCATAAATAGAAATATACGTCCTATAAATTATAAATCGAAATAGAAAGATACGTCTAGCTGCTGTATATACAAGATATACAGATTCCTACATGATGGATTAACTATCAAGAAATCCCATGATTCAGTGTATTATTCATTAAATACATGTGTATTTGTAATATTATTGAATCGTTTCATTCGCGAGGAGCTGGATGAGACGAAACTCTCATGTCCGGTTCTGCAGTAGAGATGGGGTTGAGAAACAACCATCAACTATAACCCCAAAAGAACCAGATTCCGTAAACAACATAGAGGAAGAATGAAGGGAATATCTTATCGAGGCAATCGTATTTGTTTCGGTAGATACGCTCTTCAGGCACTTGAACCCGCTTGGATCACATCTAGACAAATAGAAGCAGGGCGACGAGCAATGACACGATATGCGCGTCGTGGTGGAAAAATCTGGGTACGTATATTTCCCGACAAACCCGTTACAGTCAGACCCACAGAAACACGTATGGGTTCGGGTAAGGGATCCCCCGAATATTGGGTATCCGTCGTTAAACCGGGTCGAATACTTTATGAAATGGGCGGAGTCTCAGAAACTGTAGCCAGAGCAGCTATTTCAATAGCTGCGTGCAAAATGCCTATACGAACTCAATTCGTTATTGTGGGATAGGGATGTGAAACCAAAAGAAAGGAGTATTTTTGATGAAAAATACAATTGCAGATTTATTTATTTCTGGACAGACAATATTTCTTTCTTTTTTCCTTCGCCCTTTGCATTGAAATAAGAGATTCAAAAAAAAAAAAATGATATGATTCAACCTCAGACCCATTTGAATGTAGCGGACAACAGCGGGGCTCGAGAATTGATGTGTATTCGAATAATCGGAGCTAGTAATCGCCGATATGCTCATATCGGTGATGTTATTGTTGCTGTAATCAAAGAAGCAGTACCCAATATGCCTCTCGAAAGATCAGAAGTGATCAGAGCTGTAATTGTACGTACATGTAAAGAACTCAAACGTGACAACGGTATGATAATACGATATGATGACAATGCAGCGGTTGTCATTGATCAAGAAGGAAATCCAAAAGGAACTCGAGTTTTTGGCGCGATCGCTCGGGAATTGAGACAGTTGAATTTCACTAAAATAGTCTCATTAGCTCCTGAGGTATTATAAAGACTAGTAGATGAGACCATTATATAGTAGGGTATCTGAAGTAGATCAAATCCATTAGTAGATTGTGTCTTATGCATATACCTTTAATAATTCATAAAAAAAAAAATTGAAAGTGAAAATGAAAATCAAGAAAAAAAAAAAACAGAACATGTTGATTATATCAAAATGGGGAAGCCCTAATAATTATAGTTCGTCATGAGTAAGGACACTATTGCCGATATAATAACTTCTATAAGAAATGCTGACATGGATAAAAAAAGAACAGCTCGAATAGCATCTACTAATATAACCGAAAACATTATTAAAATACTTCTACGAGAAGGTTTTATTGAAAATGTTAGGAAACATCGAGAAAACAAGAAATATTTCTTGGTTTTAACCCTGCGACATAGAAGGAATCAGAAAGGAACATATAGAAATATTTTAAAGTGTATCAGCCGACCCGGTCTACGAATCTATTCCAACTATAAACGAATTCCTAGGATTTTAGGTGGAATAGGTATTGTAATTCTTTCTACTTCTCGAGGTATAATGACAGATCGAGAAGCTCGACTAAAAAGAATTGGAGGAGAAATTTTATGTTATATATGGTGATCCTTCTGAATATCCGAATTTGATCCGTAACTTTCGATTTGTGAAAAAGAGAGAAAAGGCAGGTTGTCTAATATCACTCCTCCTCCATTAGTTGATACTTCAAGGGGGTTACCTGAAATGAAAGAACAAAAATTGATTCATGAAGGTTTAATTACTGAATCACTTCCAAATGGTATGTTCCGGGTTCGTTTAGATAATGAAGATCTGATTCTAGGTTATGTTTCGGGGAGGATCCGACGTAGTTTTATACGGATACTACCAGGAGATAGAGTCAAAATCGAAGTAAGTCGTTATGATTCAACCAAGGGACGTATAATTTATAGACTTCGCAACAAAGGTTCGAACGATTAGGTGACTTTTTAAACATTTCTTCCATGGGGATACAATTCGAGGTTCAAAATTTCAAGAGACTTATTTTCTTCAAAAGAGTAGATTCGGAATTAAGGAATGACAAATATGAAAATAAGGGCTTCTGTTCGTAAAATTTGCGAAAAATGTCGACTGATCCGTAGGCGAGGACGAATTATAGTAATTTGTTTCAATCCGAGACATAAACAGAGACAAGGGTAATCTTTCTAAAAAGGGCCTTTCTAAAGTAAGGGACCCGTTGTACAAATAAAGGATCTGTTTTGACATGAAATGGATATATCCGTATATCTCTGACTCATATTTATGAGATGCTAAAATATGACAAAACCTATACCAAGAATTGGTTCGCGTAGGAATGGGCGTATTAGTTCACGTAAGAATGGACGTAGAATACCAAAAGGAGTTATTCATGTTCAAGCGAGTTTCAACAATACCATTGTAACTGTTACGGATATGCGAGGTCGGGTGGTTTCTTGGTCCTCCGCTGGTACTTGTGGATTCAGAGGCACAAGAAGAGGGACACCATTTGCTGCTCAAACCGCAGCAGGAAATGCTATTCGTACAGTAGTGGATCAGGGTATGCAACGAGCAGAAGTCATGATAAAGGGTCCTGGTCTCGGAAGAGATGCAGCATTACGAGCCATTCGCAGAAGTGGTATACTATTAAGTTTCGTACGTGACGTAACCCCTATGCCACATAATGGATGTAGACCTCCTAAAAAAAGGCGTGTGTAGAAATAAGAATTGAACTGATTTCAAGAGAAATAAATGATTCAATGATCTGATCAATAATATTAGTATGGTTCGAGAGGAAGTAGCAGTATCCACTCGGACACTACAGTGGAAGTGTGTTGAATCAAGAACAGACAGTAAGCGCCTTTCCTATGGACGTTTCATTCTGTCCCCGCTTATGAAAGGTCAAGCAGATATGATAGGTATCGCTATGCGAAGGGCTTTACTTGGAGAAATAGAAGGAACATGTATCACACGCGCAAAATCTGATAAGATACCACATGAATATTCTACGATAGTCGGTATTGAAGAATCAGTACATGAAATTTTCATGAATTTGAAAGAAATTGTATTGAGAAGTAATCTGTATGGAACTTGCGACGCATCTATTTTCGTCAGGGGTCCGAGATGCGTAACTGCTCAAGATATCATCTCGCCACCTTCTGTGAAAATGGTTGATACTACACAGCATATAGCTAGCCTGACAGAACCAATTGATTTGTGTATTGGATTACAAATCGAGAGGGATCGCGGATATCGTATGAAAACCCCAAATAACGATCAAGATGGAAGTTATCCTATAGAGGCTGTATCCATGCCTGTTCGAAATGCGAATCATAGTATTCATTCTTATGGGAATGGGAATGAGAAACAAGAGATACTTTTTCTAGAAATATGGACGAATGGAAGTTTAACTCCTAAAGAAGCACTTCACGAAGCTTCCCGTAATTTGATTGATTTATTTATTCCTTTTCTACATGGGGAGGAAGAGGACATAAATTTAGAGGACAATCTAAACAATCTAAACAGGGGTACTGTACCTTTTTTTACCTTTCAGGATAAATTGGCTAATCTAAAGAAAAACAAAAAAGGAATTGCATTGGAATGTATTTTTATTGACCAATCAGAATTGCCTCCCAGAACCTATAATTGTCTCAAAAGGTCCAATATACATACATTATTGGACCTTTTGAGTAAGAGTCAAGAAGATCTTATGAGAATTGAACATTTGCGCATAGAAGATGTAAAACGGATATTGGACATTTTACAGAAACATTTCACAATTGATTTACCTAAGAATAAGTTTTAAATCCATTGGAATTATTTCATCTTTTTATTTTATATTTTATAAAGAATAAAGAAAGAAATGAAGAATTATAAAGAAAGAGAAGAATCAAATAAAGAAAGAGAAGAATCAAATTGGTTTTGAATCTTTAGCACAACCCGATCCGTATATTCGAAATAGATCTATAATGGATCTATAATGAAATTTAAGAAATGTATCTAGGGAGGATTCATTTTGAAGCGACTATTCCCTAGATACATACGTCATGGTATTTCACAGTTCAATCAATTTGAAAAAGACCTAAAGTTAGAGATTTATCAATAGGTAATGTTGCTCCAATACCTAACCAAAGAGCTACTGCGGTACCGATCAAAAAGACTGTTGTAGCCACTGGACGACGAAATGGATTTTGGAATTTATTAACATTCTCCAAAAAGGGTACTGTCAATAATCCCGTTGGCACTGAAACCATTAAAAGAACACCCAATAACTTATTGGGTACTGTACGGAGGATTTGAAATACGGGAAAGAAGTACCATTCAGGTAATATTTCCAAAGGCGTTGCAAATGGATCTGCTGGTTCACCAATCATTGACGGTTCTAGAACTGCTAGGCCTACGTTACATGCAATAGTACCTAGAATTACTACTGGAAAAATATATAAAAGATCATTGGGCCATGCAGGTTCGCCGTAATAATTATGCCCCATCCCTTTAGCCAATTTAGCTCTTAATACAGGATCATTCAAGTCAGGTTTCTTTGTTATTGGGATAGGTGAATTCTTATGGATCCATCCCCCGAGGGAACCGGACATGATAATTTTTCATCATCCGGCTCGAGCAAGAATCAAAGGAATAAAAAATGGATCCATATCAAATCTATATGTAATCCACACATATAATATGACTCCATGTAAAAAAATATTTGCCGAATTCCATTTTCCGGAGTTGCAACTATCCATTGCAAGCAATTCAGTTCTTACAGGTAAATGCTCAATACCCAAGTGGGCTTACAGATTTGATCATGATCAAGTGCTTTTTGGATCGTCTCATGCCTTGTGATTGGTGTTTATCCCCACAATCTCTTGAGTCTTCTTACATACAAAGGATTTACTTGTTACTAATACAGTCTAGCCTCTGTTCTTCCTTAGATCCCTTGTTTCACTCCGATAGTATCGTAGATCGGGATAGATGCAGAGGAAATGAATGCATTTCCATACTATAAGTAAGTGTAATAGATAGAAGATAATCTGGATCATGCCACATTACTTATTCCACTGGATCTTACGGAGCCTGTTCATGCACGACATGATTCGGGTCTGATCATAGAAAAGATTCTCCTCAAGCGAACCAGCCTATCCTCTCTCTGTAGAGGGACTTCCGCGGTGGTTGGAAGAGAGACACATTTGTTTGTGAATTCCAATGTGGCAGATAAAATTATCTATCTGCACGGCCCAATCAATAGGTCAAGTCACACACTCCCATAATCCATCTTCTCTTCGGAGAATCCGCTTCAACTATTCGTATCAAATAAAGAATACAATGCTTCAGAATTAGTTGAAGGGAAATATCTAAATACCATGGATTATTCTTTTCAATAATCCATGTTTGTAGCAATGAAATACTATCGGTCCTCCCCGAAATGATATATGATCGATTACAAATATCTATAATCTATCTTCTCTATAAAGGACCTGAAATACCTTGCTTACGTATCATTGGGAAGTGCATTAACATAAATACGGAAGTAAGAAGAGGTAATACAAAAGTGTGTAAACTATAAAAACGGGTCAAAGTGGATTGACCCACACTAGCACTTCCACGTAATAACTCTACCAAAGGCGATCCTATTACAGGAATAGCGTCAGGTACGCCTGTCACGATTTTGACTGCCCAATAACCAATTTGGTCCCAAGGCAAGGAATAACCAGTCACACCAAAAGATGCAGTCAATACAGCTAGAACCACACCCGTAACCCAAGTTAATTCGCGAGGTTTTTTAAATCCACCTGTAAGATACACACGAAATACGTGCAGGATCATCATTAGGACCATCATACTTGCTGACCATCGGTGAACTGATCGGATTAACCAACCAAAGTTGG
>NW_027519047.1:12500-27500 GCF_043159265.1 Tasmannia lanceolata
CCTTCGCCGGATTATTACCGATGTAATCATAAAAAGCTAATTTTTCGGGAATTTTAGACCAAGCTTCCGATAAACTCAGATTTTCGGCTAGCCCGGCTCCAACTCTTCGATATATTTCTTGCTGGAAGTATCCCTGATCCCACTGATAACGAGTGGGACCAAATAATTCTATGGGAGTAGTTGCTGAACCATACCACATAGTTCCAGCAACGACGAAAGCTGCAAAAAAGACAGCAGCGATACTACTAGAAAGTACAGTTTCAATATTGCCCATACGTAATCCTTTGTATAAACGTTGGGGCGGGCGGACACTAAGATGGAATAGTCCCGCCAATATCCCCAATGTCCCCGCTGCAATATGATGAGAGGCTATTCCTCCCGGAACAAAAGGATCAAAACCTTCTGCGCCCCACGCTGGATTTACAGATTGTACTTTTCCGGTTAGACCATAAGGATCGGACACCCATATTCCAGGACCATACAAGCCTGTTACATGAAATGCGCCAAACCCAAAGCAAGCCACCCCTGAGAGAAATAAATGAATTCCAAAGATCTTGGGCAAATCCAAAGAGGGTTTTCCCGTACGTTCATCACAGAATATTTCTAGGTCCCAATACACCCAATGCCAGATGGCTGCTAAGAAGCACAAGCCAGAAAACACAATATGTGCCCCAGCCACACCTTCGTAACTCCAAATACCCGGATTCGTTATAGTTCCTCCTGTGATACTCCAACCACCCCATGAATTGGTTATCCCTAAACGAGTCATGAAGGGTATAACGAACATACCTTGTCTCCACATTGGATCAAGGACGGGATCAGAGGGATCAAAAACGGCTAATTCGTATAGAGCCATCGAACCGGCCCAACCAGAAACTAGAGCTGTATGCATTATATGGACAGAAAGTAACCGACCGGGATCATTCAATACGACGGTATGAACACGATACCAAGGCAAACCCATGGAAATACCCCTTATTTTATCAAAGAAAAAATAGACACTATGTAACTTTATCACATTGGAAAAGACTGATTGATGCTATGGACCTCGCCTTTTCAGTGGATTATCTCAAAGCAAGAGTTAATATTTATTCCGTTCCATTGGTAATAATTTAACAATTCTGTTCGTAGGAACAAAGAGAAGCAGATCTATTCTATACTCGATAAGTACCAATACGCAATGGGGGGATTGATCCTATTTTTGTGAGCGAATGCATAGATACTTGTTCATCCTTCGAACGATCCATTTGTACGAATTTTCCTTTATTCAACCCGTCTTCTCCATGAACCTTCCAATCTATGGATAAAATACGATAAACGACAATATTATGAAGACAATAAACCCATTGTTACGTTTCCACATCAAAGTGAAATAGAGTACTTAATTTTTCTTTCATTTTATGCCTATTGGTGTTCCAAAAGTACCTTTTCGGAGTCCTGGAGAGGAAGATGCAGTTTGGGTTGACGTATAGTGCGACTTGTCAGACATATTGGGTCATATGGGATTTCCCCGTTCTCTCCCCCGATCGAGATATCCTCTGTTTCACCCAAGAAAGATTGATTAAACCATCAATAATTCAATTCGGAGCGTGAAGTGCAATGCAATTAGATCAATTTATTTGTTGGTTGGGGATCAATATTCTCAATTAGAAGAATTTATGGTTGGCTTGGACCAATAAAATGAAGTATCCAGGCTCCGTTCAAAAAATACCAAATTGGTAATCTATGTATGATTACTACTCGTATCATAAATGATCCCTATTTATACCTCTAAAACTACCAATTAATGGAATAATATGATTAGTCGAATATTTGGCGGAAGGCATGAACATGAAAACGAATTGAAAAAAAAAAAGAAGTCGGAACAAAAAGAAGCGGTACTGTGATCATTTGTCCTATATGTGCAAATAGAATTCGGGCAGATCTTTACCCGGAGTAGAGCATAAACCTAAAAGAATTGAAGAGGCCCATTTAGGAACAAGAAAATTACATCGTGATTTGGATCTCGATGAAAGAATACATCAATGAGGGGTTAGTTCGATAAGTTCAATGAATTCTTTTTTTTTTTTCGCAATTTTGATTTTTTGAACCGTATGCATCCAAAGGTGCGTGTGCGGTTCCTAAGGGATACAATTTTGTCCTAATCAACCGACTTCATCGAGAAAGATTACTTTTTTTAGGACAAGAGGTTGATAGCGAGATCTCGAATCAACTTGTTGGTCTCATGGTATATCTCAGTATAGAGGATGATACCAGGGATCTGTATTTGTTTATAAACTCTCCCGGCGGATGGGTAATACCAGGAATAGCTATTTATGATACTATGCAATTTGTGCCACCAGACATACATACAATATGCATGGGATTAGCCGCTTCAATGGGATCTTTTCTCCTAGTCGGAGGAGAAATTACCAAACGTCTAGCATTCCCTCACGCTTGGCGCCAATGAGTTTTTTTTTATTTGAGAAAAAAAAAAGAAGACTATGCCTTCGCCATATGGAATATGAATAATAAGTAATAATAGCATGGCACTTCGAGTTCGATATGAGCAAACTATTATTTTTTTTTCATAACATAACATGAGATTATATATCGAGATAGTAGTATGAAACAAAGGTTATTTACGATTTGATCTTATGTATCGGGGGTCCATTTCAGCGTCACAAACCTTTTTTTTGCTTTCACACCAGAAGCCTCTTTCCGATATTTATGTTATGAAAGAGTACGAAAATGAAAAAAAAAAAAGATCATTTTTTCCTTATTTGATCGGATCATAAAGAAACTTTGGGATTGCTGAATCACAGACGAGATAAATATATAAAGCAACGGAACCATCATAGTATTTTTTGACTCCTCCGAAAGGAAAGATGGTAAATGGATCATTCAACGATCTGGGTCTGATGGATTCTATTTGTCTCTTTCTTCGATGGAAGGGAAAAGGAAATTCCATTGCGGAGCCGTATGCAATGCATAAAAGATGCCTGTACGGTTGTTCAATTCTAATTCTATCTTTTTATTCTTGTTATTCTTTATCCCTTCCCTTCGACCGATCGTGCGAGATAGAGGAACCGTTCATTATGTTATATCATCAGGGTTATGATCCACCAACCTGCTAGTTCTTTTTATGAGGCACCCACAGGAGAATTTATCCTGGAAGCGGAAGAACTACTGAAACTCCGCGAAACCCTCACAAGGGTTTATGTACAAAGAACCGGCAAGCCTTTATGGGTTATATCCGAAGACATGGAAAGGGATGTTTTTATGTCAGCAACAGAAGCCCAAGCCCATGGCATTGTTGATGTTGTCGCGGTCGAAAATACCGGGGATTTCACATAAATTCTTGATTCCATTTCGAACCATAATTCGAATGAGCCGTGATTTGATATTTTATCTTCTTAACCTGGTAAAATATTATATGAAATGGAAGTAATTCATAATCATCCGGTTAGGATCGATCTAAACCAGCCCATTCTGTATACGATTCAGCATGCCAACTATTAAACAACTTATTAGAAACACAAGACAGCCAATCAAAAATGTCACGAAATCCCCTGCCCTTCGAGGATGTCCTCAGCGTCGAGGAACATGTACTAGGGTGTATGTGCGACTCGTTCAGATCATGATCTGGAACAAATGAGACGATTTTTCCAGTATCAATGACCAGTACCAATGAGTAGGATAGAATGGAAGAACTCCATTCCATTCACTATCTCAAAATAAAGATCTATCATATACCTCTATTGTGTATGGAATTTATGGTTTCCATTGGTGCAAATCCAATCACCTCGATTTGAGATGAAAATCAATTCCCCATTGGTAGCAAATGGTTATCCATTAAGCGGGGAAAATAGTATTTTAAAAGCAGAAAGATTATGCTTCTACTCTTGCAAGAACGGACTAACAGGGTTAGCTACCTAGCCAACCTTCATAATTAAATGCCGTCACTGTATGGATGGATCTCATTGTGAAAAGACCTATATACTGGATAATTTTATGGGTAGAGCCAAAGAGTGTGAACTGTACAAGTTACTAATAACATTGATTAAATGGGGGAAGGAGCTCCGGTGTATAGAGAGGACCTCACCGTTTAAGAAGTAATCATAGAAACGATGGAAGCCACTATTTATTTATTTCTCCATTTTTCTCTATTTATTACTACCTATTTACTAGATATTTTATATCTAATATCGGTACAATTTCTTATTCCGAGGTGAAATGCCTGGAAGAAATCAAAAATCGTGGTTGGGAAGGTCATAGTAGCAAAAGCCATTGGAATTTTTATTTTATACATCGGAAGAATCCGTTTTGTTACTAATAAACTAGGGGAGGGGAAAAGAATGACTGAAAGAAAAGAAATCAATTAGTTATTCATCAAGGTTTCATTTGATTCAATGACCAGAGTTAGGCGGGGATATAGCTCGGAGACGTCGAACAAAAATTCGTTTATTTGCATCAACCTTTCGAGGGGCTCATTCAAGACTTACTCGAACTACTACTCAACAGAAAATGAGAGCTTTGGTTTCCAGTCATCGGGATAGATGCAGGCAAAAGAGAGATTTTCGTCGTTTGTGGATCACTCGGATAAATGCAGTAACTCGTGAAAATGGGGTATCCTATAGTTATAGTCGATTAATGCACGATCTGTACAAGAGGCAGTTGCTTCTTAATCGTAAAATACTTGCACAAATAGCTATATCAAATAGGAATTGCATTTACATGATTTCAAATGAGATTATCAAATAAGGCGACTGGAACGAATTCACCGAAATGATTTAAACGGAGTTCCCCGGAGAATGAACTCCGGGAAGGTAGAGTAGAAATGAATATGATAAATATTAGAAATGAACGAACACTTTTCAATAAAAAAAAATATTTTTTCTTCCCCATTCATTCTTTTTTTTTTTTTCTTACGACGCGACAATCAAGTATCTCGGCTTTTTCGAACAAAACCTCAATCTGAGTTTGAATTCCAATTAGAGTTTTGATTCAATTGAGAAGTAGGCCTATTTATTTCTGGTTTTAGGACCAGCAGTTCTAGGGGTCGACTCGGTTCTTTCAAATTGTTTCTCATTATTAAGAAAAGGTAACGAAGATAAAATACGAGCTTGTTTTATAGCAATAGTAATTAATCGTTGTTGTTTCAAGGTCAATCTATTCACTCGTCTAGATAATATTTTTCCTTGTTCACTAATAAATCGACTAATTAAACTCATATTTCTATAATCAATTCGATCCCCCGATCCAATTGGGGGCAAACGCCTACGAAAAGATCGCTTGGATTTACGAAAGGGTCGCTTGGATTTATCCATGATTTATTCCTTATCTCTAAAATCTTATTTCTTCATTCATTTCGGTTTCGGATCCGACCGAAATAGTAATAGTACTTGATTTGTTTATATTTTATATATCTATCTATATGTAATTTTGTCCTGTTCCTTGGAAGGGTGGAACAGACATTCTATTCTGTTCGATCTATTTCTTTATCTCCCCATGAATCGTATGCTTGTAACAATAAGGACAGAATTTTCTCAAGTCCAATCGACTAGGCGTATTGTGTCGATTCTTTTGAGTAATATATCTGGAAATGCCCCGCGATTCCTTATTTAAATCATTTCGGACACAACTGGTACATTCCAAAATAACTCTTATTCTGACATCTTTACCCTTGGCCATGAACCTCCTTTGGATTTTGGATTCCCTCCACTCTTCTATTTTCGATCTGAATCGAAGAATACGAAAAGAAGGAAAAATAAATAGAAGTTGCTAACTGATAACTCGAAATCCAATTATGAAAGATTTCGCTGCAATCAATAGAGTAATAATAAGTAATACAATTATTTCTAACTATCCATTATTTCTAATCCCAGTCAGTATTTCATTTACTATCTTGTATGCTCTTGAACAGCCTGTCCTAGACCCACATTTCTATTTCTGTTCTCCCTCTATTAATTCTATGCTGAGCCCGAGTTTCGCTGAGGTTTAATCCACTTTTCTTTCTCTTTCCTTCCTAAACAACTTAAAAAAAAAATTCAAAAGGGTGGATTAGTCACAGAGAATTTGTTGTATCTCTAATCTTCTTCACCCCTTCCCATGTCAATAACTAGAATGAAAAAAAGGGGAATGTCAACGCATCTGGGAATAAACGATTGATCTCTATCAATAGACCTGCTAAAGACCCGAACCATAGCGTAGTTAGCACAGGTGCCACGGAGAGATATGTTTTTATATCTCGCATTGAAAATCCTCCTTCTTTATTGGAATACATATATGATCAGATGTATCTGTAGCTAAAGATCACTTGTATTTGTACACGAAATCCCTAATCCCGAACTAAAATGAAAATGAATATGTACAATAATCCGGTGGATTAGATCTACTTGTCCCTAAAACAGAAAAAGATGACCCTTTCTTACTGAGCATTACCGATAAATATTCATTTTTTTATACGTTAGGTTTCATATGTATATAATTCTTTGATTATATGAAATCAAAAAGAAGAAATGGCAAGAGAAATTGTCTCTAGATATTAGGAAATAACGATGTGGAAAACAAGACAAGGATTCCCTACAATGAAACTGTACAACAATTGAAAGGGATGTAGCGCAGCTTGGTAGCGCGTTTGTTTTGGGTACAAAATGTCACGGGTTCAAATCCTGTCATCCCTACCTATTACTTCTCCTATGGGCAGTAACGAGGGATCAGTTGAGATCGATTCAAATTGGACTGGACTGGACATAATTTTGCATTTTATGATACTACATGCATGCAAGGTGTATTGGGGGTACAAAAAGAATCCCTTTCTTTACAGTTGTATCTCCTGTCATAAGAAAGCGCTCTTAGTTCAGTTCGGTAGAACGTGGGTCTCCAAAACCCGATGTCGTAGGTTCAAATCCTACAGAGCGTGATTCTGTTTTTGTAATGTTGAATCACAATAAAATAACTTTACTAACTTGAACTGCAACCTGAATTTGACCTCCTGCAGCTTAAGAAGGAGGTCAATCAAAAAAGAGATGTTACTCAATCAAAGGTCCAACTGATCTCCGCGTCTGTATTGTAAATATGCAGTTACGAATAATCCGGCCAAAGTAATAGGAATTAGACCTAAGACGATTCCAAATAGAAAAACTTCAATCATTTCAATTTGTTGGAAAGGGTAAAAATAGAGGTAATATCTATCCCTAAATATTACTCCGAATCACCCATGAATCTCAATGATCAAGAATTGGTAATTAACGCGGGAAGGAACTATCGAATACCTGAAATCTCACAGAACTATTTATTTTGATGAATTATTCATTCAATTAATTTCAAATAAGTCGTATCTTGCTCAGACCAATCAATAGAGCTGGGGTTATAGTTGAAGCAGCTAGTAGAAAACCGAAATAACTAGTTATAGTGGGCATGAAGGAGCTAAATGAGATACGTTCTTTTTTTTTTACATATGTTTATAAAGCACTTACCTAAGTTTCAATTTTTGCGAGATGTGATGATCAGAAAAAATACCAATTGACAGAATCAGTTCCAATTGAAAGTTCTTGATTCATCAGTCATTATAGACGGCACTGACAAAGATAGAGTAGCAGAGGTAGAAAAAAAAAAAAAGATTGATTTATCATCTGTGACATCTACCAATGTCGGGATTTCAAATCAACAGATTCATTGAGCAACTCGTGAGTAAAGTAATAGTCAGAAGAACTGTGTCGTGTAACTTCATTCAAAAATGAAATTATCTTTGAATAACTATAGAATAAAAGAATTGGATTTCAAAAGAATTTCCATTTTGACCATTTATTTCTTTTCTTTTTCAATTTATCAATTCCTATTATCCTTTTAGGTTCCACAGTCTGTCTTTCCATATCATGGAGTTCCATCCTTGTAGCTAGGTCAAGAAGGAACCTTTGGATCTAATCCAGTAATGGTTGCATCACGAATATTGATTGTTCAAACTATTTATTGTTTCTTCTCTTTCTTTCATCGAATACTATCTACTACTGTAGAACCAACCAATTACTTGAAATGAAAGGATTAGAAAAAAAGAAAAATATCTTTTCTACAACCATGAGAGGGGATTTCTATATTTTGCATCTAATTGAATTGTGTGGAATATGATAATCTCGTTCATTAATTATTAGAACTAGAACCCGTTGACTCAAACTTTACTAAGAACTTCAGTTTCTAGTCCAAAGCCAATACTTGAAACCCTATACTACAGAAATTTGATCAATTTTTGATTGAATGACACGCGGTTCCGCATAGACAAGTAACAAGAAAGGAAAAGGGGAATTATGTACCATTTCTTTTCGATACTGATTGAAACTGCGTTGCTGTGTCAGAGGAAGGATAGCTATACTGATTCGGTATACTCTAAATACACCTTCGGTACAATATTGACGATCTCACAAAGATGAAATATCAGTAGTTTTCCATTTACTGATCCCATCTTTCAAGGAATCGATCCCCCTTTGACTGTACAAGAATATGTGGAGCTCAGCATGTCTGGAAGCACGGGAGAACGTTCTTTTGCTGATATTATCACCAGTATTCGATACTGGGTTATTCATAGTATTACTATACCTTCCCTATTCATTGCGGGTTGGTTATTCGTCAGCACGGGTTTAGCTTATGATGTGTTTGGAAGCCCTCGGCCAAACGAGTATTTCACAGAGAGCCGACAGGGGATTCCATTAATAACTGGCCGTTTTGACCCTTTGGAACAACTCGATGAATTTAGTAGATCCTTTTAGGAGGCCTCAATGACCATAGATCGAACCTATCCAATTTTTACAGTGCGCTGGTTGGCCGTTCACGGACTGGCTGTACCTACCGTTTCTTTTTTGGGGTCAATATCAGCAATGCAGTTCATCCAACGATAAACCTAATCTGAATTATAGAGCTACGACACAATCAAACCCGAACGAACAAAATGTTGAATTGAATCGTACCAGCCTCTACTGGGGGTTATTACTCATTTTTGTACTTGCTGTTTTATTTTCCAATTATTTCTTCAATTGAGAGAAAGAAAGAGAATAGTAGGAATTCTCTTATCCCATTCGGAAGGATATCATCCTCATAATTATCCATGACTGTTTATGTCTCTAGCATGACCACTTGATGAAATGTGGAGGGAAGCGGGGTAAATGGCCGATACTACTGGAAGGATTCCTCTTTGGCTGATAGGTACTGTAACTGGTATTCCTGTGATTGGTTCAATAGGTATTTTCTTTTACGGTTCATACTCCGGATTGGGCTCATCCCTATAGTGATCGGATGAGAACCGGATTGTGGACATGAAAAAGTAAGAACTCAACAGGACCTTACCCCTCGAATCAGACAAAACAAAGAGGGGTAAGGTCCTGTTGAGTTCTTACTCTTCCAGCGAGACTTTGATCCATTTCATAACATAAAGGTTGGAAATTCATTCAGTCAACATAAGAAGAATATTTGATTCGTAGAAATGACAAAACGGATCCTTTGCTTCGATCCGATGTTTAAAACCACCCCATTCCTTTGTTTCTAATGATGTTTTTGAAGAATTTAATCCCTTGATTGTCATAGTATCTGTTCCTCTATAGTATGGACGGACTCTTCCGAAGCAAGAAGAAAGAAGGAATCAATCGATTTTATGGATGACACAATATGGATTTCTACAGATGAGACATTCTTCAAATCAATTCCAATTAGTATGGAAATGAACCTTACTCCATAAATAAAATTTCAAGCAAAAGACACTTAATTTAATGCCCGAGTGTGGTGAAAAAAAAAAAGTGAAAATCTTGGATTTTTGCACATATCCAAATCCTTATTGATTATCTCATCACAGCGAAAATTTGCTTTTTTTTTTTTTATAAGTTCATTGAAGAAGTTCTATTTGCTCAATGAGTGATTCCCCCCGCCCCCCCCTTTTTTTTTGTTTGTCCACTACTGCTTATGAATCTAAAGAAAGAGGTTATAATAGTCCTGGAAAAGAAAATCGTAATCTTTAACGAACAGGATCAAGAATCATTATTATTTCCACACAGGAAAAGGGTGAAAAATTCCTTTTCTTGTGTGGAAGATTAGTAAGACGAGCAATCCCTCCTAGAATCATTTGTTACTTTCATTTATTCCTTGCCATTTATTTTCTTCCTTGCCTATTATCTAATAGAATTCGATTCTATTAGGTACAATAGAATCAAAAACTATTGATGCATTACATGGCATTTATAATCTGGGATTAAGAGGCCTGGCATAGTCACACCACTCCAATTTTTTTTTTGAAAAAAAAAAAAATGTCAAGTAGCCTTCTTCAGAATATACATATTATTACTAGGAACGGGGCACAAACAATTCCTGACATCTCGCCGAAAAACAGTATAAAGAAAAAAGCTTTTCATTATTTTTTTGATCATACATAATTGCATCGATCAACAATAGTTCGTCTCTTTTTACCAATTTGATGGATCCATGTATCTAGAAATTCATTTCGGACAATTGAACCTTCTCAAACTGTTTCTTTTTAAGAACCAAAAAGATTTGTGCCAGAATAACAGATACCAAAAAGAACAACAACCCTTGGACACGTAATGGATCTTGAAGTACTATTTCTGCATCTCCCTGACCAAATCCACCCACATTAGGATTACTCGTTAATGGTTGATCAAGCTTGATAGATTCACCCTCTGAAACAAGAAGTTCCGGTCCTGGAGGTATAATATCAATTACTTGGTGTCCATCCGATGCATCAGCTATGGTTATTTCATACCCCCCTTTTTCTTTACGTACTATTCTGCTTACTATACCCGCTCCTGTAGCATTATAGACTGTATTGTTACTCTTACCCCCATCGGGATAAATCTGGCCCCTTCCCCTGTTCCCACCTACGTATATAGGATATTTTAAGAAGTTAACGTCTTTCTTAGTAGCAGGGTCCGGAGAAAGAATGGGAAAGACGATTTCACTATATTTCTGACCAGGAACAGGACCTATCACAAGAATATTTTTTTTAGTGGGGCGATAACTCTGAAAAGACAGAGTGCCTATCTTTTCTTTCATCTCGGGAGAAATACGATCGGGGGGAGCTAATTCGAATCCATCGGGTAAAATAAGAACAGCCCCCACATTCAAAGACCCCTTTTTACCATTAGCAAGAACTTGTTTCAGTTGCATATCATAAGGGATTCTAACAACTGCTTCAAATACAGTATCAGGAAGCACAGCTTGTGGAACCTCAATATCCACGGGTTTATTAGCTAAATGGCAATTGGCACATACAATACGCCCAGTTGCTTCTCGTGGATTTTCATAACCCTGCTGCGCAAAAATAGGATATGCATTTGAAATAGATGTCCTAGTTATTACATATATCATGATCGATACGGAAATGAATCGAGTCATTTGTTCCTTTACCCAAGAAAAGGTATTTCTATTTTGCATGGTCCAATCATTGATCCCGGAAATTTCTACAATAAATTAGGTAGGTAGCTAATATAGTTAGTATAGTATAGTTCCCTATCCACGATTCTGATATTGTACTGGAATAATTGTACTGGAATATAGGAGGAATCGAATTCCCTGGACGGGTAAAAGTATAAAGAGTGGGATTATTTGATTGATATCAGCGGATCAAATGAGTTCTTCATTCATTCATTGAATGATAAATGACTACAAGTGAAGGAGATACACGATTTAAATAATGGAAGATCCAATATTTCAAAATTGTATCTAGAATGACTGGAAAGGTAGAAACAAGACCAGATATAATTTGATCGTTATGGGAAAATCCAAAATCTTTGTAGATCGAGCCAATCATTAGTTCCCAACCATAAGGCGAGTGGAATCCGATACATAAATCAGTTAATAAAAGAATAGAAAAAGCTTTTATTGTGTCACTTAAGTTATAGAGGAATTCCTGAACCCAAGAATTCAAAATGAGAAGTTCTTCATTACCCAGAATAGAATAACCGCTTAGAATAGCGAAACAGATTATATTTGCCGAGAAATCCAAAATGATATGGATATGATCTTCATTGTGCATTTTGATCAATTGTATCGTTTCTTTGTGGATTCCTATACGAAACTTTTGTATCTGTGTCTCCTGGTAGTCCTTTATCATTTCGTCCAACAGGAATAGTTCTTCTAATTCTATGAATCTTTCTAGAACGTTATTTTCTTGAATATCATTCAAAAAAGTTTCGGATTGCCTGGTATTCCACCAATGAGTAACCCAAGGTTCCAGACTTTTATTAAATGAGAGAGAGATCCACCAGGGCAAAAAGACTATAGATGCAAGATATGGGAGGGGAGTCAATGCTTTTTTCTTTTTTGGCACTTTTTTTTTTTCATTGTTTAGTCCTTGGATCTGGAAAGAATATAGAAATAGAATCAAATAAAAATGAAATGAAAAAATAAGGGCCCATTTCAAATGAAAGAAATAATCAAATATTGTTTCCAGATATCCCATGGTCAAATTCGAACCAATTGCATCTTCATTTGTTCCTTTCGATGAATGCAACCACTTGAAGTAATGAATATTATTCGGATTTTGAGACAAAAAAACTCCCCCTCGATCAATCAATTATTTCGAAATGTTTGGCTGGCTACCCACAGCCCAGGAATAATTGAAGGGATATTTTTGAAGAATATTGATGATGAAATCCGAAAGGAGTGGCAAAAGGAGAGAGAAATTGGATGGTTATGAAAGATCCAATCGTTTGGCCATCAAGGAGCAAAAGAGAGGATAAGATAAAAAGAAAGATCGATTGACAAATGACAAAAGGGAGATAATTTATGAGAGATGATCCATCTGTATCTAACGTATCAATTCAAAATATTGGGCCTAAAAAGATGAATTCTGTACTGTATTCCGAAATGTTCTGATATGTGTGATGAATACATACTTATTGGACTTCTTACTAATATGAAAGAATTGAGTTGAGTTCCATATGCATAAAAATAGTTTTGGTGGACAAAACTTGCTTCTTATTATGGTTGTTCCATATATGCCTGCTTGCTTGCTTTATTCTATAGGCCACAGTACAGCGGCATTACCAACAGAACGGGTGAAATAGAATCTAACATGATTTGCTCGAATGAACGTTCCGAAGAAACTTCGCTTATATTAAAAGTAAAAGGGGATTCCTGAGCTCCTTCCCTCATACTGAGAAAGAAAACATTCATTCTTCATCACAGTTTATTTCAAAATACTTCAATTGGTACACGCAAGAAATAGGCCGATTCGGCAGCTTTTTGTTCAATTTCTCGTGGAGTCAAATTCTCATCAGTTCGAGTCAAGGGGATAGCTCCCTGGCCTCTAATTTCCATATAAAGGACACGACGGGAATAAAGGCCCTCTTTAACTTCCATTCTGATCGACTGGATATCTCTCATAAGAAATCGAAGGAAGATTCGACGATTTATTCCAGGAAATCCCCAACGAAAAATACACACGACCCCTTCTTTTCTATCGAATCGATCATAACCACTACCCACATTCCACGAAATTGTGCACCACAAATAGGAACTAATGAACAGACCCGCGATCCCATAAAAAGACATCACGATCCCTTGTGGAAAAAAAATTATTTGCTGAGACGGGAATAAGGATATCAAATTCCTACCAAGATAACTGGAAGTTCCAACCAATAAGAATCCTAGCGAACCTAAAAAAAGGATAAAGGCCCAGCAGAAATTACTTGTTTTTCGAGACCCCGTTATAAGTTCTATCCATATACGTTCTGATCGCCAGTTCATACTAGATCCAGTTGCATTCTATTGGAATTGAGAGAATAAGCCAAATGAATTTGACTTTACCTTTTTGGCTCCCGAAGTAACTCTCATCAACTAGCACTATTATGATGTGAACCCTTAGCAGTAATTCATCGAATTGGTTAGATATAAAATAATAACATCCCCTTCATATGATCCCATTATGTATATCTACATAACATATAGATACATTTACTTTCTATTTCAGATATAGATATCCGCCGATCTATTTTAAAACAGCTATACCCGCATATACATGCATTTATCCATAGATCATGTATCTGCATGCATAACATAACAGCCTTTTCCTTTTTATTTGTTATTTGTATTATTTTTGTGTTCGAGGGGAGCCACATATCGTACCATATTCCACTAAATAGGTATCTGTATTATGATCCAAGTCCAAGTGTTGAAATAAATTGATGAGATTTAGTCCCATCGGATCTAAACAATCTTGTTTTTTTGAACATGAAGAGATAAAGACGCCATTGCAATTGCCGGAAATACTAGGCCCACTAAAGGCACAAAAATAGAGGGTAAGTTGAGATCTGTCATAGAATAGGTGCCTCGATTTAATATTTGTACCTGTTATAAAAGATATCTCCTGTTATAAAAGATATCTTATGATAAGTCTATCTATTATAAGTATTATAAGTATATAATAAGTTCAAGGAATGTAGAACTAAATAAATGTACCTATTCATCTTTCTACACGAAATATACGTATGATAATCCGCTTTATTATTCTTGTTCTCCCGTCCTTATCTTTTTATTTTAATAAGGAGAATAAGGGGTTTATTATGAGTTCCCCAAAAATTCGTTAGAATCTGATCCAACAGGAATTCATAGTCAAGTCAAAAATGGAGGTTCTCGGGAGATATAGAAATATACAACACTTCGATTCGATTTATTTTATTCTATTATAGGTTTTCATTACTTGAATTTTGATTCAAAGGAAAGAAACCATGTAGCTGAAATAATTCACTCAGAACACCCTTTAAAGGATTACGTGGTACGATTGAATCGAATAAGCCCTTATGGAATGAATACTCAGCCGCTTGTGAACCGTCGGGTACTGTCTTATTCAATGTTTGTTCAATTACTCTTTTACCCGCAAATGCAATGTAGGCATTGGGCTCGGCAATAATGATATCTCCCAACATACCAAAACTGGCTGTCACTCCACCGGTTGTAGGAGATGTAAGGATTGATACATAGAATAACTTTTTATTTGATTGATAATTATATGAAGCGGAA
>NW_027519047.1:35000-43403 GCF_043159265.1 Tasmannia lanceolata
GTCACACGGATCTAGGACCTGTTCTTGTATTTGTAGAAAAGCCAGAGTTTCAAAAAGAAAGCTCTTCGGTAAGTTTCATTGTAAACATTGTAAAATAGACTAGACTTTTCTTCGTATAGCCGGCCTAGCAAAGGCAAAGCAAGTAGTTTAGTTATTTTTATCTTTCTGTACAATACTTATTTTTTTGTATCCCAACCTACTCCAATCCAATTGCTCATCATTTCAATTCTGTCGATTCTACCGATGCAGACTTTATGCAAGAAGATTAGGGGTCTGTTTGAACTTGGATGAGTTAGGAATCCAATCCCCCGACTGATCGCTCTTTGGTGGAACAACAACCCAAATTCATTGTTTCAGAAATAATGAATTGGTCCTAAAGGTATCAACGTTTGTGCTCTCTTCTATTTCTATGAGTGTTTTTGGGGATTTGGTCTGTCGAATTGTTCGACAACGCGTGATTCCATCAGAGCTATCTTCTGTAGATAATTTATGATTCGGCGCCGACTCTACCATTGTGGTACGCTCCATTGTGTGGGTTTGCTTCAAACGAAACCTCTTTTGATTGTCACGAAACCTAACCCATTGGTTGGTCTTACTAGGTGTTATTACATTAATAAGTATTTCGAGTCATTCCAAATAGCGATTTTGGGTACTAGAAATGGGTCCGAAATAGGATGACTCTTTCAAGACTTTTAACTCGATTTAAATAACTCGATTGTTTCTGGGGGGTCCTGTCGGGATAGTACAGGTCAAAAGTATCTAATTTGGGTATAGGAACCCATGAGTTGTTCTATGTAAGGGTTCCTCATAATTCAACAGATTGAAGATTGAATCAAATCAATTAAGTATAAATCTGGGACAAGGAGAGAGTCTAATTGGTCGATGCATTCTGTTTCTGTTTATGTATTCATATCGAATCAATAGAAACAATGATTCTATACCCCGATCTTAATGAAAAGAATACACCAACGCCAACCGAGTAGAATATACCCTAAATCCCGAGCTAGGCATTCTACTACAAAAGAGAAAAAAAAAAATGAGCCAGACCTCTTCTTTGATTTTATTATATTATTATATTATATTCATTGAATATTTTCATTGAAAATGGAATATTTCCATTTTATTTTCACATAATTATAGATAATATAATTAATATTGAATTAATCTTTTTTTTATTCATTTTTGATGAAAATGAAAATATTCTTTCATTTATTTTTTTTTTTATAGAAAACCCAAGGTAAAGTGAGAGAGTCTTATTTGTACAAGAACATAATATGTCTACACCATATCTAAATAGAATTGAAGAAAGGGTAAGTGGGATTCTATTGGATGAATCTTGAAACGAGGCATGACCCGCAGCAAACAAACTCAACTATGTGGTTCGATCAAAATTGTTGTTTCGACTAAGCAGTTATGGATGAATTGACAATTCCAATTTGAATCGACTAATTCGGTATATTCCACATTCATGAGAGTGCATCTATGTTTCTGCTTTACGAATATGATATTTTCTGGGCATTTCTAATAATATCAAGTCTTATTCCTATTTTAGCATTTCTAATTTCGGGAGTTTTAGCCCCGATTAGTGAAGGACCAGAGAAACTCTCTAGTTATGAATCGGGTATAGAACCAATGGGGGATGCTTGGTTACAATTCCGAATTCGCTATTACATGTTTGCTCTAGTTTTTGTTGTTTTTGATGTTGAAACGGTCTTTCTTTATCCATGGGCAATGAGTTTCGATGTATTGGGTGTATCTGTATTTATAGAAGCTTTCATTTTCGTGCTTATCCCAATTGTTGGTTCAGTTTATGCATGGCGAAAAGGAGCATTGGAATGGTCTTAGCTCCTGAATATTCAGACAATCAAAATCAAAAACAAAGAAAAGATTACATTGAGACAGTTATTAATTCTATTGAGTTTCCGTTACTTGACCAAACAACCCAAAATTCAGTTATTTCAACTACATCGAATGATCTTTCGAATTGGTCAAGACTCTCCAGTTTATGGCCGCTTCTCTATGGTACCAGTTGTTGCTTCATTGAATTTGCTTCATTAATAGGCTCGCGATTCGACTTTGATCGTTATGGATTGGTACCAAGATCGAGTCCTAGGCAAGCAGACCTCATTTTAACAGCCGGCACAGTAACAATGAAAATGGCGCCTTCCTTAGTGAGATTATATGAGCAAATGCCTGAACCAAAATATGTCATTGCGATGGGAGCTTGTACTATTACAGGAGGGATGTTCAGTACGGATTCTTATAGTACCGTTCGGGGAGTCGATAAGCTAATTCCTGTGGATGTCTATTTGCCGGGCTGCCCACCCAAACCAGAGGCAGTTATAGATGCTATAACGAAACTTCGTAAGAAAGTATCTCGAGAAATCTATGAAGATCAAATTGGGTCTCAACAGGAAAATCGATATTTTACTACCAATCACAAGTTTCATGTTGGACGCAGTACTCATACTGGAAATTACGATCAAGGATTACTCTATAAATCTCCATCTACTTCAGAAATACCTCCTGAAACTGAAACATCTTTCAAATACAAAAGTTCAGTATCTTCCCACGAATTAGTGAATTAGGCAGGATGCTTTTGTGCAGAATAACAAACAGCGGGTAAATCTTCATAAATTTCATCGTAAATGTGAAATACTCATACAAATACAAATGTGGGAGAGATCAAGAAGATGCAAGGTCGTTTATCTGCTTGGCTAGTCAAGCATGAGCTAGTGCATAGATCTTTGGGCTTCGATTACCAAGGAATAGAGACTTTACAAATAAAGCCCGAGGATTGGTACTCCATTGCTGTCATTTCATATGTATATGGTTACAATTATCTACGTTCCCAGTGTGCTTATGATGTAGCACCGGGCGGGTTGTTAGCTAGTGTGTATCATCTTACGAGAATACAGTATGGTGTGGATCAACCCGAAGAGGTATGCATAAAAGTATTTGCCCCAAGGAGGAATCCTAGAATCCCGTCTGTTTTCTGGATTTGGAAAAGTGCTGATTTTCAAGAACGGGAATCTTATGATATGTTGGGAATCTCTTATGAAAATCATCCACGCCTGAAACGTATCTTGATGCCTGAAAGTTGGATAGGCTGGCCCCTACGTAAGGATTATATTGCCCCCAATTTCTATGAAATACAAGATGCTCATTGAATGATAAGAAACTAATATTCACTTCTACGACTCCAGATATTCAAGGAATCTTTTTATGTTCTGTTCTAGATGAAACAGAATAACTGGACTCTCATCTCAGTATTATGAATGGGCTACTAAAGGGGCTTCATTGATATTCCCCAATTTGGAAGATATCCATTTCGGATGAGCAAAGCCAATAGGATGAATCAAAAGAGTTCTGCACCATGAACTTTGTACCGCGCACATCACTTAGATGGGCCCCGAAAAGTCACGTAGGAGGGAGTGAAGAAAGAGAAAGTGAAGAAATAGAATATGAAAGAAAATATGAAATTATGAACTCAAAATTCAGAAATGAAAAGGGGATCAGATTTTCTTTGTACTGTATCTGAAATGAATCCTGTCTATTCCTACCCTTCGATTCCTCTCTAGACTAGACTTTTGGGTTTTCAGCCAACTAACTTCAATTCAAATATGTATGAAGTATTAACATTCTTTTTGAGCGAGAGCAGGTACAGTATGAACAAACAAAAAAGAAGAGGGAACAGAATCTAATTCTTTTCTTTACCCATCAAAAAAAAAAATGGGGGATCTAGATATATCCCTAGATGGATAAGTATGTATCATGATCTAGACTATTAACGAATAGAATATGGATCCCGATCCATATCGATTCATTTGTATGAGTATCTATTCGATATATTAACCACGTGCCAGGAACCAGATTTGAACTGGCGACACGAGGATTTTCAGTCCTCTGCTCTACCAGCTGAGCTATCCCGACCATCCCCGACGCATCATCCTACTAGAGGGCTTGGGTCTATGTCAATTAAAGGGACTCAAAAAACATTAGAAAATCTTACCTCAGCCTTGGAATTTCTTGGATCTTCAAAAAGAAGACTTTGTAAGTGTAAGAGTAATGATATGGACTGTGAATGATTCAATAATGGAGATTCCTTGCCATATATGTTCATTTGTACGTAGATCATATCTATCACAAGACTTGTGATAAGAGAGAAAGATTTCTGGTCGGATCCATTTGTGAAAGAGTAGAGTGAGTGAGAAACATAGCTAAGCTCATTTTGAACCACTGACGAAAAAAGAGGATAAATGGTTAGGGAATGGAATAAAATAGGCCTTTTTTTTTTTATTGGGGATAGAGGGACTTGAACCCTCATGATTTCAAAAGTCGACGGATTTTCCTCTTACTATAAATTTCATTGTTGTCGGTATTGACATGTAGAATGGGACTCTATCTTTATTCTCGTCCGATTAATCAGTTCTTCAAAAGATCTTTCAGACTCTGGAGTAAATGATTTGATCACTGAATCTTCGATTCTTCCTTTTGGAATCGATTTAATTTAGCAAGAATTCTGCAATTTTTCATATAAATAATCAAAAAATCCGGATTCGGGTCGTGATTAATCATTTGATATTTAAGTACGTCTATGTACTTAAATAAGGTCATCCTTTCTGGAGTTTTGATAGAAGGATTCCTCTACCAATGTAGTCAACCCCGTTCGTTAGAACAGCTTCCATTGAGTCTCTGCACCTATCCTTCTTTTGATTCTCGCTTTCTGAACCCTTGTTTTCAGAAAACTGGATTTGGCTCAGGATTGCCCATTTTTAATTCCAGGGTTTCTCTGAATTTGGAAGTTACCACTTAGTAGGTTTCCATACCAAGGCTCAACCCAATCAAGCCCGTAGCGTCTACCAATTTCGCCATATCCCCCTTATGAGATCTCGATCTCATTGTGATCCCATCCCCTTCTTTCATTTATGTTGGAACCATTGAATTCATTAGATACTGATTCCTATATCGAAAAAGTGTCTGCTCCTATTTTATTTCTTGCCCATCTTCTTTCATATCTATTGGAGGACCATTCCATTATTTGGTCCAATCAGAAATGATTCTATCATTGATGTATCTGCAATTCAATATGGATGGATATATCCCACATATAGATGTTCCCCCCCCCTCTCATTTTTCCCGCGCAGTTTGGAATACTGGAACGGTCGATATTCATTCTTCTTTTTTTTTTTTTCGTCCTATCTCCTCCCTTTCCGAATGAAACAAAAGGAATATCTCAGTAGGATCTGGATTGCATCCTTATCTTATCCTTTCCTTAGGAACTACACTCTAATAGAAATAGAATTCATATAATCTGCTATAACTGCTATAACTAATAGTTATATTCTATTCTATAATAGAATATAGAATTATTTCATATGTATATAGTATTATTTTGCGTTTTTTAAATTTGATTTGAATGAAAAAAAAAAATTCTAGTGCTAGTGACTACTAATAAATGAAATAATCAAAAATAAATAATCAAATAGAAAATAATCAAAAATAAAATCAAAATTCATATTATATTAATAATTATTAATATTAATTAATATGTTATAATAATTTATAATAATTAATATTAATAATTATTAATAGCTAATAGCTAACTAAGATCCCAATAGTTTCCCGAATTCCTATTCACGCACTATTTCTGTTATATGAGCCCGCTTAGCTCAGAGGTTAGAGCACCGCATTTGTAATGCGATGGTCATCGGTTCGATTCCGATAGTCGGCTTTCTCTATTTGTTCTATTTTTTTTTTTTTATCAGGATTGATCATCTTTCCTTGAGACCAAGGAATATTGAGAAGACCCCCCCCTTTTTTTTCTCCAAATGTCGGGTTACCGATCTATTATGTTATGTCGCGGGAACTTCCAACTATGAATAAAGAATAAAAAACGGATTGGAGCCGTTTGATCTATACAGAACAAATCAAGAAAAGGATCCTTAACTTCCCATATATACAATATACAAAATAATACGGATATTGATACAATTCATCTTATTCCTCTTTGTAGTACTTCAGTGGATTTAGCTTCGTTTATCGTTTAGTTCAGTATTAATTTAGGTTTATTCTGTAAAATGAAATTTCAATAAAATTAAGGAGTCTTTATGTCTCGTTACCGAGGGCCTCGTTTCAAAAAAATACGCCGTCTAGGGGCTTTACCGGGACTCACTAGGAAAAGACCTAGATCCGGAAGTGATCTTAGAAACCAATCGCGTTCCGGGAAAAGATCTCAATATCGTATTCGTCTAGAAGAAAAACAAAAATTGCGTTTTCATTATGGTCTGACAGAGCAACAATTACTTAGATATGTTCGTATTGCTGGGAAAGCCAAAGGGTCAACAGGTCAGGTTTTACTACAACTACTTGAGATGCGTTTGGATAACATCCTTTTTCGATTGGGTATGGCTTCGACCATTCCGGGAGCCAGGCAATTAGTTAATCATAGACATATTTTAGTTAATGGCCGTATAGTAGATATCCCAAGTTATCGCTGCAAACCCCAAGATATTATTACTATGAGGGATGAACAAAGATCCAGAGCTCTGATTCAAAATTATATGGATTCATCCCCCCACGAGGAGTTGGCAAAACATTTGAGTCTTTATTCATCCCAATATAAAGGATTAGTAAATCAAATAATAGATATTAAGTGGATCGGTTTGAAAATCAATGAGTTGCTAGTCGTAGAATATTATTCCCGTCAGACTTGAACCTAACTAAAATAACAAAGCTTTGGACAAGCCCCTTTTTTTTCTTTCGCCGAAGTAAATAGATCTAAGAGGTTTGATCCGGATTTTTCTCCCATTCACGTATTACAAATGGATCAGCGGTGAGATTTTTATTCCTTGTCCATTCTTTCCGTTCCGGTATTTTCCATACCACAGCAATTAGGAATAGAGAATCTATATCAAATAAAGTACGATTGGAATACTCGTATCAATTGTTATTTGATTTGATACATTGTAGTCGGTACCGTTGGTGAATTAGGTGAAGGTACGGAGAGAGAGGGATTCGAACCCTCGGTAAACAAAAGCCTACATAGCAGTTCCAATGCTACGCCTTGAACCACTCGGCCATCTCTCCTACATAATCTTATGATTATGACCCAGAAACCGAGTGAATAGCGAGTCATTCATATTATTGTATTATTGCAATACAGGTATGACCAATCAATTCTAAATAGAAAATAGAAAACTTTTCATTAAAGAAAGATCTTCCCTCGAGGATCGAGGGATAAAAAAACATTTTTTTTCTTATCTTTTTCTTATCTTATTAAAAAGATTAAAAAAAAATAGATAGAATCTATCTATTCATGTTTGTCAAGAAGACGATCCCGTCTTATTCTTAGATTTATACTGGATTAAACCAATGAATTGGAACAAGTCAACTGACCCTATTTTATACTATGGTTACATTTAGACTATTATGGTTCCATAGGAATTCCAAAATTCCTTTCTAGTTTCAGATTTCTCAACAACAATTCCTCTCATGAGCTACCCCACAATCTATTACAAATTCATGAATCGTCCCATGGATTTTTTTGATATTTCGATTGCGTGGTGTATACACACTATGCACAAAAAATGGATGGTTATTCTTATTCTATTTTCATCATGGAATGATTCTATTATTTGATTTGATTTTTTTTTTCTTTGGATCATAATCAAATCAAAACTTCTAGAGTCATCAGAATCTGTAGGAAAAACTTCCTTGATTCCTGAGCTTCGATAAAATAGGAATAGTTCCGTTCATTGGTATACTACTTAATATTTATACTTAATACTTAATTTAAATGAAATACAATCGGATTCAAATATTTCCTATCCATCCCTGCCCCAAAGGGACAATTTGAGTGGAAGGTCGACACCTTTTTTTTTAGAATGAGTCCGTTTGTTTTTATGTGATTTCGTACTATACAATTCCTTTGTTTGTGGGATCATTTTCCCTCTAGGGGTAATGAGAAGAATTATGGAATGGATTGTTAACCATGCCTAGATCTCGGATAAATGGAAATTTTATTGATAAGACCTCTTCAATTGTAGCCAATATCTTATTACGAATAATTCCGACAACCTCAGGAGAAAAAGAGGCATTTACCTATTACAGAGATGGTGCGATTTGATTTTTTTTTATTATTATTTATTTATTATTTATGATTTACCGACCTCAGTCTTACGAGAAAGAGACATGATTCGTAATACAAAGAAAAAAGATTTTTGAAATAAACCTATGCTCGGTGAAGGTGAAATTTAGAGATAGAACAATTCCTTCTGTCGTGTATCCCCGATTGATGCAGCCTCAGATGCTTCAATTGTTGATTTGAGTATTGAGCGAAAGGTTACACCTACAGGTTCTGTATTGTAGGTCAATCCGACTCCACTAGGACCAGACCAATAG
>NW_027519048.1:5000-12500 GCF_043159265.1 Tasmannia lanceolata
CCATTTCTTCATCAGAAAATGAGTCCCTTTTGAAGCCAGAATCGCTTTTCCTTGATATCTGACATAATGCATGAAAGGATCCTTGAACAACCATAGGGTCTTCTGAAAATCATTACGAAGCACTACTAAAAGATGTTCTATTTTTCCATAAAAATGTGTTCGCTCAAGAAGGGTTCCCGAAGATGTTGATCGTAAATGAGAGGATTGTTTACGGAGAAAAACGAATATGGATTCGCATTCATATACATGAGAATTATATAGGAACAAGAAGAATCTTTGATTCCTTTTTGAAAAAAGGGAAATGGATTTCTTTGGAGTAATGAGACTATTCGAATTACGAGACTCGTAGAGAAAAAATCTCAACAAATGCAAAGAGGGAGCATCTTGTATCCAGCAGCGAAGGGTTTGAACCAAGATTTCCAGATGGATGGGGTGGGGTATTAGTATATCTGACACATGATTTAAATGTGAAAATTTGTCCTCTAAAAAGAGAAATATTGAATGAATAGATCGTATATGAGATTTTGCTATTTCTTTTTCTTCTAGGGAAGATACTAATCGTAGTGAGAATGGAATTTCCACAATGACTGCAAAAACCTCTGACATCATTTGAGAATCAAAATATTTGTTGTTCCCAACAAATAGATTTTGTTTAGAATCTTTAACCGAAAGAATCAAATGATTCTGTTGATGCATTCGAGTAATTAAACGTTTCACAATTAGTGAACTGAATTTATTGTCATAACCGAAAATTTCCATGGGTTTGTAAAGAATCGATCCATTTAAACCATGATCATGAGCAAGTGCATAGATATACTCCTGAAAGAGAAGCGGATATAGGAAGCATTGTTGTCGAGATCCGTCTATTTCTAAATATCCTTGTAATTCCTCCATTTGAAATGATACTTGAATCAAAAGCATAGAGATTTCTTGGGTTATCAAATAATACATAGTGCGATACGGTCAAAACAAGGTATCAAGGTATATAGTAATAAAAGAATCGATTAAGAAAAGAATGGATACCCCGGAGACAAGGAAGCCAATCAACAGATCCTCCATTTTTCCATCTAATTTTTTGTTTCGTTATAGTTACAAGAGATGACTGGAAATCCTTTATTTTTGCAAGCCGATCGCTCTTTTGACTTTGGAAAAATTCTCTTTATCAGTATACCGTTCTTCTACACATTCGTTTCCACTCCATAATCGAGAAAGAAAAGAATATTTAATAGTTAGGATTCATTAAAAAAAGGAATCGATAATCTACTCACAGGAGAACCCTTTCCCCCATCAGGCACTAATCTATTTTTAACATCTAATTAGATCGGGTAATCATTCGAATTAAGAACAAAAGCTCGTTACTTTTGGTTTCCCTATAATTGGAGCGATAGAGCCCTATCCATTTATTCACTCGATCCAATGGTGAATTGGTTTGGTCCCGTTCCAAGAATCAAAACAAGATTTTGTACCGATTCGGTAAGGATAAAGTATTATCAACAAAATTCTCCATTGATACGACATGCTATTTTTTCCATTCATTCCCTTTCAGGATCAGTCGTGGTCTTACAAACTATACCAATGGTATGGACGAATCCCTTGCTTCATCCAAATGTGTAAAAGATCATAGCCGCACTTAAAAGCCGAGTACTCTACCGTTGAGTTAGCAACCCGGAAAAATATGGTGTGTAGATACGATCGGAATAAAAATAAAACTCAAACCAAGAGATTGGGATTGGATTGCTCGACCCCGTCAAAACATTGAACTAGTAACAAACAAATCTAAAAGAAAATTTGATGATCAATTATGAACATCAAAATGAACAGATTAGATGAAAATACAACGAATTCCCGGATCAATATAGATGGATGCCAAAATTTATGGATCATCCATATTTTTATCAATATTTTTTTTTTTTCATTTTTCATTAAGAAGATACTTCTTGTGTCGCAGCGAATCTGGCGAACTCACCATTTGAGTGAAATTGAAATAAAGTAAAGAAATAAAGAAACAAACTTATGAGGCTGGGATAAATGGATCTATTTATCCACGATCAAATTATATTTGATCGATACAACATTGTCAATATGAATTGAATGTTGGTTGAGAAAACAAATTCAATTAAAGAAAATAAGTACTTGTGTTGGATTGACACTACACAGATCAGAAATGAAGTGTGGATGGGGGAATAAATAAGAAAAAAAAAAAAGTAGGAAAAAAATCTCTAGTTTATTCAATAGAGGTACAATAAACAAGATTGACCCCTTGTTTGTTGGTGGAGTCCCAACGAAAACAATCCGATTGATGGTAATCCCATACCATCATTTTCTAGATCCGATTATTTCATCTATTCACTCGAGATTTTTTTTTCTATCTGTCTCATATCAATAAAAAAAGATTTTTTTTCGTTATCGTTATCTGATATGGGATTATAGAGGAGCAATAGTGAATAGGTATGAATAGAGTAAGAAAAATCGGAGTGGTGGAGAAAGAATTACACAAAGCTCGATAAGATACTGGGCACCCCCCTTTTTTGTTTATTTCATTTATTTCATTTCGTTTGATTAATTCGAAGTTCCTTAAAGACCTCTGCCTTCTTTGAAATATCATGAACAGTTCCTGTAGGTTGAGCGCCTTTTTCAAGGAAATATAGAATAGCAGGAACGTTTGAATAAGTTTGATTCTTTATCGGATCGTAAAAACCCACTTTACGAAGATCTCTTCCTTCTCTTTGGGATCGAACATCAATCGCAATGATTCGATAGATGACTCATTGGGATAGATATAGATGAACAATGCCCCCCCTAGAAACGTATAGGAGGTTTTCTCCTCATACGGCTCGAGAAAGAATGATTCGAGTTTGAATTTATGCTATGCATATCATATAGTGACAAATGTATCCATAAAATCATCAATTAGACTATAAGTTGAGTCGTTTTTTTTGTTCTTCCTTCCTTTCCTTTCCTGAAAAAAAAAAAGAAATATCATTCGTACTCATAACTCAAGTTGGGCAATTCTCAAAGAGCTTAAAGGGAAATCCTTGGACATTTGTTGAGCCGTCTCTAACCTCTTTTATTTGTCCCGCCTAGAATCTCTTTTTCTTCCTCATTCTGATCTAGTTCCAGTTGTTGAGACAATTGAAAATGGTGTTTCCTTGTTCCGGTATCCTTTATCTTTGCTTTGAATCATTGGGTTTAGACATTACTTCGGTGATCCTTAATCGTTTCAAAATGGTCGCAACATACCTTTTGTTATTTCTTTCTATTGAAAGAATCATACGAACGATTGATTCCCCTGTAATACACTTTTGATCAAAATAGTTTTACCAATTCCGGCAAATTTTACTTTGTTTTTTTTTATTCGAAACTTGTTGGAATTTGAACCTTTGGATTTCTATATCGAAGATATACTTACGAAGTTGTTCCAACTTATTGATTGGCACTAACCCTAGATCCTTCCCCTTGATAAATGAATCAATACTTTATACTCGAGCTACATCATGTACTATTTACAACCCCCAATTTTGGGGGGTCCTAGTAGAACAGAACAAACTATGTCGAGCCAAGAGCATCTTCATTGATATATAAAATGGTGGATGCAAGAATCCACAGCCGATCATGTCTTTCAAGTCGCACGTTGCTTTCTACCACATCGTTTCAAACGAAGTTTTACCATAACATTCCTCTAATTTTGAACCGGTATGGAATTGATTCAATATGGAATCCGGAATAGTCATTGGCTCAATCGGTACGCTCAATCGGTACACAGCAGTCCATACTTTTATATTTATATATATATAAATTATATATATAAATAGATATTTATATCTATATTTTGATTTTGATATATATTTTGATATCTATATTATAGATATTTTGATATATATATGGATGGATAGGTATTCATCTAGAGAAGGCCCCACAAGCAAAGACAAAGATTCAATCTTACCCCATATTCGACCGTATGAATGAAACACATTTCTAAAAAAGACGAATAAACGAATTACTTAACACTTCTTTACATCTACATCTTCAACAGATTGTTCGGGACAATCAATCATGAAGGATCCAACTCTTTCTCGAACAACTAAATTAAAGAAAGGTCTTTAATTAGATTCTCAATACTCAATACCGGAACAAAATAAGTCATTAGCCAAATAAGCTATTCCAATGACTCGGAAAAGTCGCAAATGAATCGATTATAGACTAGGTTCATCAATCTCGCGCTTCTTCAAGTATCTAAGGATTGATAAAGGAATCATGAAAAAAGGTTTCAAGAATTTCCTACTTCGACATCATAATTTCCTACTTCGACATCATTATCATTAATGGAAATAAGTTTTCCTGTAATGACTAAATTTGATCATCATAAGACATAAGAGAAATCCATGTTCCTTTTCCAATTGAATCATTAATGATTTAAAGCAGGTAGATGGATCGAGAAACAAATTCAATTTATTTGTTTTCATGGGGATGGGATGGATGGAAAAAAGCTCTCATGTAAGATAAGATTAAGGTTGTTATTCTTCCATCTGATTGATAAAACCAGAACCGTAGGAGTATGATCTTTCCGTATCCATCAGATACACAGAACAATTGTCAACGGGAGTAATCATAGATATTTAAGGTAAGGTATCAAAGATCTTTTTCACCGCAGCCGAAATACCGGTATCACTGAAATAGAACAAACAATAACAATACATGTAGGCATGGTTCATTTTATACAGATTTTGCTTTACTTTAGGTTTAGTAACCCTTCCATAAATTCTATCAAGTCAAAAGTAAAGTGAATGGAATATATGAATCTTCCTCCCAATCACTACATTGACTTCCAATTATTTATTGTAGCCAGATGCAAAAAAAAAAAAAGCAATTAGGCTCAAAGAAAAAAAATCTGTTCCATATTGCACTTTATTGTTTATTAATGAGATCCGGACGACACAGATATTGAAAAATTGATACCTTCCATTGCCGATTAACTCGAATTCTATGGGGATCATGAATCATACCCCAAGACAATCAAATAATAAAAGATCCTCTTGCGGTATGTTATATTATCTTGTATAGGTACAAAGCAAAATGGGTCCAGATCAATTCGTTGTTCTTAATTTTGATTTTACCCCACCCACACCCAGTCTTAAGAACTTTAATCCCAGTGATGTAATTAGTCCCAAGAACTCCCTCCTGTTTAGGATTCAGGATCCACATAGAATTAGTCATTTTGACTAACATGTTTAGTTTCGAAAAAATAGAGATCTTATCTTTCGCATTTCAACTTAGAATGCATCATGTGAGAATCAAAATATAATAGATGGGCATAAAGTTTCTATAAGTGACTAACTTACCCCAATATGAATATGAGTAGAGCGGGACGGGCATACACTGAACGGCCCATCCCATTTTTTTTTTAATTCAACTTTGATCTATGTTCCCATCCTACCTAATATCAAAAAGGTAAAAGATGTTTATTTCCATCCGCAATTTATACTCGATTCTTTTTCTTACAATTGGAAATCGAAAGGAATCTATGATTCATAGAAGAATCATTAGAACTCAGAAAGAAAAATTGGATCATATTGTATCCAACCTTATACCTTATACTCTTAAACAGAAGATTGTTAAAGAGAACAATCTTTGTTTTGATAGAAGCGGTCTGGGACGGAAGGATTCGAACCTCCGAGTAACGGGACCAAAACCCGCTGCCTTACCACTTGGCCACGCCCCATTTAGATTTCAATTCGACACTAATAAACACTAATATTGTTATTGGTTATTCGTCAATTCCAGCCCAAATATCTATGGAATAGGTTGTTGCTAGGATTCTATACGTGTAAATGTAGAATGAAAATGAATTCATTGATCATTCCATATAAGTCAATTAAGATATTGTATGAAAGTATGATTCCTTCTATTCTCATTTGAGAATTGAAGGATTTTTGATTGGGGGAAGTTCAAAGAAAAAGAAAGAAGGATTTTTTGTCTTCTCTTCTTTCTTAATTTTTCCCTTATATCAATAACTCAATAAAAATGAAATTATCTCCAAGAACGAAATATTTCTTATGCTTAATATCTTTAGTTTGATCTGTATCTGTCTTAATTCTGCCCTTCATTCGAGTAGCTTTTTCTTCGCCAAATTGCCCGAAGCTTATGCTTTTTTCAATCCAATCGTAGATTTTATGCCAGTCATACCTGTGCTCTTTTTTCTCTTAGCCCTTGTTTGGCAAGCTGCTGTAAGTTTTCGATGAGATCTTTAATACTGTCCTAGAAACATTCATATTCATGATTTATTCGATAAAATAAATTCAACTCTAACATAACAATTGATAAGATCAGATAAGTCTTACATTATGAACCCTCGATTCAAAGATTGAAATTCTTTTGCTTTTTGATAGCCGCGATGAATCTGGATCACCTAATTTCCGCATTATGCCCTTCCAGTTCCAGGGGTCAAAGACCCCATTATGGTACCCCATAATACCTAATTGGGGTATGACAAGATAATTTTGGTAACAAAGGAATTCCTGCAAATTCCTTTCTTTTCTAGAAACCACTTTTTCATTTCTTTTCTTGGTGTCAAGGATATGTGGTACAAAAATAGAGAATCTATTCCCTTATTTCCTTTGCAAAAAACAAAAAAAAAATGATCTTGGAGATTGTGCAATGCTTACTCTCAAACTCTTCGTTTACACAGTAGTGATATTCTTTGTTTCTCTCTTCATCTTCGGATTCCTATCTAATGATCCAGGACGTAATCCTGGACGTGAGGAATAAAAAAATCAGAGATTTTTCATTATTTCCTTGCTTGATTTCTGCATTTTCCTATGCTTTTCTCTATTCCAGACATTTAACTATGATAAAGGACTTGATATTTTTTCGAATTCGAAAGATAAATCTCAAGTGATCCGAGGGAACGGAGAAAGAGGGATTCGAACCCTCGGTACGAACAGCTCGTACAACGGATTAGCAATCCGTCGCTTTAGTCCACTCAGCCATCTCTCCCAATTACAAAAAGATAATTCATATGCGACGCCTGAAGTAAATATTGATCAAAGTCTTTCTTTATCTTTATTTATTTATTTTATACATTTATTTATACTTACTATATTATACTTACTATATATATACGAATTATCTTTATTTATTTATTTTATACATTTATTTATACTTACTATATTATACTTACTATATATATACGAATTTTATCCGCAATTCAATTTGGATAACGATTCGAAACAGATATCTCCAATAGAAAGAGTACGTCTTTGATTTCGTCCGAAGGGTTCTTTTATTCCCCCGGCCTGGCCAGTACAGTACCTAGCCAGGCCGTTCCTTCTTTTGTTCCAATGAATCATGGATCAAATTATTTTTCTGATTTGAAAACCAAATTGTTATTGAAGCAGCAACAAGAGCAAGAAGGACTATTTCCATTCCTATGATAGGAGTTTCATTTCTTATTATTTTTTCTTTTTCCTTTTCTCGATTTCCCTACTGGAATAAAAAAACATA
>NW_027519048.1:17500-28010 GCF_043159265.1 Tasmannia lanceolata
GATCTACTAATTCCTCATCCTCAAATCAGCCTTTTCCCTGGGGTGGGGTATTGTCTCAACGAATAAGTGGTTGTAGGAGTAAAGTGTTGATATAATTCGAAGAAGCAAGCGGCAAGTTCACGGCAATCAAATAAGAAAAAAATAAGTACGTATTTTTCACATTTATAGGATTAAACAAAAGGATTCGCAAATAAAAGCGCTAATGCCACGACCAGTCCGTAAATTGTTAAAGCTTCCATAAAAGCCAGACTAAGCAATAAAGTACCTCGTATTTTACCCTCTGCTTCTGGTTGTCTCGCAATACCTTCTACAGCTTGGCCCGCAGCAGTACCTTGACCAACTCCAGGTCCAATTGAAGCAAGCCCTACGGCCAATCCAGCAGCAATAACGGAAGCGGCAGAAATCAGTGGATTCATGGTAAGCTCCTCGCACCAAAATAAAGAAATGGTTAATGATACAATCACTGAATTATGACTTATTATTCCATCACTAAGATCCATCGGGTCGAAGTAACTAAGAACTCCAAATTGAAGTGATGATATTACTGAATCATCATAACTGCTTCAATATCTCGTTTTTAGTTCCTATCCATGGAGTCTTTGTAAAGTCATACGATTCTAGTTCTTCCATTTCTTTGTTCCGAACCACTCTTTCAATTCTTCGCTCTTTCTCTTCTATATCCTTAACTTCATCTGTTTATTCATTCAATCCACAGCCAAAGATGAAACGGAAGTCCTTCCGTTGGAATCCATCTAACTTCAGTGGGATGGGAAATAATATATATGGATAGTCCATATATAACTCGTGAATATCTAATATCACATATACATATGTTTCTTCCATAACGTAAACCATTCGTATCTTATATTGAATTGGATTATAGAATCATTCTTCGAAACATACACAGGGATTGAATTATAGCCATTACATATACCCAGCTCAACCTCCCTAACCTACCTTTTTCTGAATCTTATTTGTTTGTAAACTTTTCTCTTCCTTTTCTTTATCATTATTGCGCATTGATATAAACGGATGGATTCATCAGCCCGAACCATTCCATATCCATATCAAGATTTGATTGATCCAATTGCAGACAATTTTTGTCAACCATTGAATTGATAGAACATAGTTTTTTTGTTTAGGCATACGTCGGAAACAGATAACATAACAATTCTTTCTTATTCAAATTATGAATCGTAATACCGTAATCGTAATTGACTGATATAAATAGAATATCAATTGGAGAGGTATGACGTAAATGGACCAAACGGGAATCTTAGGAAAAAAGATCTTTTCGATCTCTTTCCTTTTTTTTTTTTTAATTCCCTAATATCGTACATCTTTATTGACCCTACTCTAAATCGTATCTACCATATTTGTAGATATCCATCATGTTCCCCAAGTAGATTATCTTGAGCCACCCATGAGTTGGGATAGTCTTGTTTTTTTTTTCAAAAAAAAAAAAACAAGACTATTTTGGAAGCTAGTCAATGATGACCCTCCATGGATTCACCTATATAAGCCGCGGCTAAAGTCGCAAAAATAAGAGCTTGAATCCCGCTTGTGAATAATCCAAGAAACATGACAGGTATAGGAACCACTAAAGGTACTAAAGAAACAAGAACAACAACTACTAATTCATCAGCCAATATATTCCCGAAAAGTCGAAAACTAAGTGATAAAGGTTTTGTGAAATCTTCTAGGATGTTAATTGGTAAAAGTATTGGAGTTGGTTGAATGTATTTACCGAAATAGCCCAATCCCTTTTTAGTAAGACCCGCATAGAAATATGCCACTGACGTGGGTAAAGCTAAAGCAACAGTAGTATTTATATCATTCGTGGGTGCAGCTAACTCCCCATGAGGTAACTGTATGATTTTCCGAGGTAAAAGAGCACCTGACCAGTTAGAAACAAAAATAAATAGGAACATAGTTCCAATAAAAGGAACCCAAGGACCATAATCTTCTCCAATCTGAGTTTTGCTCAAGTCTCGAATGAATTCAAGTACATATTCGAAGAAATTCTGACTGTTAGTTGGAATGGTTTGTGGGTTCCGAACAGCTATAGTGGCTGAACCTAATAAGATAGCAATTACGACCCAAGAAGTGATAAGTACTTGGGCATGGACTTGGAAACCCCCTATTTGCCAATAGAAATGTTGGCCTACTTCCACACCGGATAGATCGTATAACCCTTTGAGTGTGTTGATGGAACATGGTAGAACATTCATATTGCCCTCTGACAGAAATAGAACTTAAAAAAGAATTATTTTGATTCAACCCTCTCTTTCTCGACTCGACTACTTTAAATCGTATATTTAGGATACCAAGTAATCACATAATATCCCCAGTGATTTTGATCTCTTTTTTGAGATTCAGAAATAGTAACCGATTAAATCAATCTATGGGGTTCAAAAAGTCATTGGCTTATCTTATTATTAATCAACGATTTCTTATATAGCTAGAACGACCCTCACAAATTGCGGATACTAATTTGTTAAGAATCAATCGGATTGACGCTATAGCGTCATCGTTGGCTGGAATAGAAATATCTGCGAGATCCGGGTTACAATTTGTATCGATTAAGCAAATCGTCGGAATCCCTAAAGTGAGACATTCTCGAAGAGCCGTATATTCTTCTTGCTGATCAACGATGATTACAATATCGGGTAAGCCCGTCATATATTTGATCCCACCCAAATATGTTTGCAGGTGAGATAATTGTCTCTTCAACATTGCTGCATCTCTTTTCGGTAGACGGTTGAGTTTCCCCGCCTTTTGTTCCGCTTTCAAATCCCTAAACTTATGAAGTCTCGTTTCTGTAGTGGACCAATTCGTTGACATACCACCGAGCCATTTTTTATTAACATAATGACACCGAGCCTTTATTGCAGCTGATGCTACTGAATCAGCTGCTTTATTTTTGGTACCAACTATTAAGAAGTGTTTTCCCCTACTTGCTGCATCAAAAACTAAATCACAGGCTTCTGACAAAAAACGAGCAGTTCTAGTAAGATTTGTAATATGAATACCTTTACGCTTTGCAGAGATGTAAGGTGCCATTCTAGGATTCCATTTCCTAGTACCATGACCAAAATGAACTCCTGCTTCCATCATCTCTTCTAAATTAATGTTCCAATATCTTCTTGTCATTTTTCCCCACACTTTCTCTTTTTTTTTTTTTTAAGAGACGAGGTACCCTGAAATAAATAATTGTTCCGACGGAACCTTCTCCCGGAGATTGACCCTTGATACATGGTCCAAGTGATTAATTCCTTTCTATTCGTTATTATCTTTATTACCCAATAAAAAGACCGGACCATACCATATAATTAAAGTTAAAAGAAAAGAATCAATTTGCTCTTAGGAATCATGAAATCCCGTAAATTATTGTTCTGGTGTATTATGGAAATTATTTGGGATGTAAGAACCAAATAATTCTCTGTGGTGGAACAAAATATCTCTAATTTCCCCCTCGAATAGATTCTTCTTTTTGATTTCCAAGGGAATGTTGTTGTCTTGCCTTGAACGGTGCACTAATCCCTTGAATCCGGTACCAACAGGTATCATCCCCCCCAGAACAACGTTCTCTTTCAGGCCTTTCAACCAATCAATACGACCTCGTAGAGCGGCTTTTGCTAAAACTCGAGCAGTTTCTTGAAAACTTGCTTCGGATATGAAACTTTGAGTATTCAGAGATGCCCTGGTAATTCCCAATAAGATGGCTCGGTAACAGATCGCTTCTTCCAAAGCACGCCCTGTTCGTTCCGCTCGAAACAATCCTATTAGTTCTCCGGGTGAAAAAACATTAGACATTCCATCTTCTGAAACCAACACTTTTGATGTTATTTGACGTACAATAATCTCTATATGCCTATTATGGATTTGCACCCCCTGGGATCGATAAACCCTTTGGATCTTATTAACCAAAGAGATACGACTTTGCGCTATGGTTAGCTCAGCACCAATCAAGAATTCCCACGGAATTCCAAGAATTCTTTTTATATGTTCGTTCCAACCCTCAACCCTCTTTTCTAGGTTCATCGATATTGAATCAATCGAACGCACTTCTAACACTTGTTCCACTTTTGGAAGACCTTGCGTTATATCACCCGATCTCGATTTTTCATATATAAATGTAACTAATGTATCCCCTTCGTAAAGGATTTCTCCATAATGACCATGAACGGTTGCCCCTGGGGTGGCCAAATGAGGCTTAGCTGATCTTATGACTAAGGAGTCAACATGAACAATTAGAACTTGACCAGATTTTATCTGTGGTCCATATTTGGATATACATACATTTTCACAAATAAACTGTCCGAGGACAATTATTTTGGATGTCTTCTCACAATAATCGTGATGGAGAAAGCACCAAGTCAAATCGAATGGATGAAAAATGATGTTCCTGCATGGATAGGGATTATAAATTCTCCCATTTTCATCCATTAAATAATATTTAAGTACTTGTAAAGTCTGTTTTAAATTGTCAAGTAGCAAATATTTATTTAACAAGATCTGATTATGAGTTATTAAATAGTAAGGTGAATAAAAATTCGCAATTTTAGGTACAGTCCCTAAGGGACCCAACGAATTCCTAATCGGAATCATGGGATCCTCTTTAATTTGAATTGATTCTTTTGTCACATTGTGAGATTTAGAACCATTGAATGGACCAATTCGAGAACAATTGGATAATGACAAAATTAGAAAAGATTGGCATTCCTTATTTCTATTCAGCAACGTACGAATAGTTCCTTGATGTTGGGTAAGTGATTGAATCCTCCTCGCCTTGGAATAAAAAGGATTGATATTGGTGTGATCTGATCCATTATCTGGGATCAATCCCGAACCCGCCATATCATTCCTTTTTCCGATATACGAAATAGGGGACTTCACTAAGTCAATTCTTATGAAATCTCGAATCAGATCATTTGCCCTCACTTCAACAATGGAAGCCTGAACCTTTTCTATAGAACCATTTCGGTCTTGGTCCCAATTCAATACTAAACAAGTACGAACTAATTGAATACTTGTGTAATAAATTCCTCGAATTGGTTTGCCATTTCTATAAAGGATATAATTTTCAACTCGGAATTTCACATTATCCCTTTCTTGCAACAGATCCTGGGGAAAAAGCGTTGCTAAATTGATACCATCAGCTATTTCATATGTGACTACGGATCGAACCGAAACAAAATACTTTTTCTTGGTAGGTGTGATCCGTTGGACATAGATCCAATTTTGTAATTTTTTTGATTCCTTAGAATTTTTTTTTCCCGTTCCTGGTGGTATCAAGATGCCGCTGTGCCGGGAGATCTTATCTGTCTCTCCAGGAAAATGGATATCTCCAGAAAAGATTTTCAGTTCAATCCTTTTTTTTTTTCTCTCCACTCGGACTAATCCACCTACGCGGCTTCTTGTATTTAAAGTGATTCGTGTATCGACTCCAATGATACTATTGTTCTGTACCATTATGGACGAAGAGCCAGGTAAGATATGCACTTCTTCGGGAATGAAAAAAAAGCGATCTACTTTCATTTGGTATTTCGGACTAAATTCCTTTGCTCCTCGATACTCAATCAAATCCTCTTTTTTGACGATTGAATCCACTTCTACAGTCCCATACTTAGTAATTCCTGAACTGCTTCTTCTGTATCGGGGATCGTCGAAATAAGCAAGAATACTATTTCTACGTAAAATACCATTTATGGGTATTTCAATCGAGATACCAGAACGAGGCATTAGTTCTTTCTCTCGTTCTTGATCATATTGGAATGGGATGATGAATCTATTTCTTCGCCTTTTCGCCAATAAATCAGAATTCTCGTGGAGAATGGCAGGATATATGAAATTCCAACGACCATTGGATATGATTCGAGCAGGTCCTGAATAATCAAGAATCTTTCCCTCTTTTTTACCGGAAGGATCTGAACTAAACAATTTGTGTCTCACTCGATCATTAGTCACTGAGAGGTCAGAACTCTCTCTCTGTTCGACAGAAAGAGAATGAATGTTCATTTGATCTTGATCCTTGTGGAGCGAAAAAGGCACTATACTAGATCTGCACGGACCCCCCGATAATATCCATAAATGACTTGTTTTAGGTAAGAGATGAACATTACCATATGTATATTCAGGTGCATGGTACACATCGGTACTCCAGTGCATTTCTCCCTCTGAGTCAGAATAAATATGTTTTCGAACTCTCTCTTTAAAATTGAAAGTGGATGTTCCAGCGCGAATCTCGGCAATCACTTGTTCTGATTCTACATATTGATCATTTTGAACTAAAAGAAAACTTTTTGGTGGAATATTCACATTATGTAGAATATCCTGACTCTCAATAGTGACATACAGGTCTATATAACATAGAAAAGCAGGATGCCCATGACGTGTACGTGTGGGATGAACCAAATCCTCATTGAATTTTATTTTTCCATTAGAGGGGGCTCGTACATGTTCTGCAGTACCACCTGTGAATACTCCACCGGTATGAAAAGTTCTTAATGTTAGTTGAGTCCCTGGTTCCCCAATTGATTGACCCGCAATGATACCTACTGCTTCTCCCAATTCGACCAGGTCACCATGAGTGGGACTCCGACCATAACATAATCGACAGATCCAAGATGTACTCCTGCAAATAAAGGGGGTTCGAATATATATTGATTGTGCTCGAAAGGTTATGAATCGATTGACAAGCCCAACCCCAATATCTTGATTTCGAGCGGCAATGCATCGTAGACCCATATATATATCGTCTGCTAATACACGACCAATTAGTGTTTGGATCAACATTTTTTCCGTCATCCCATTTCGAGGACTCACGGAAATACCTCGGATAGTGCCACAATCTGTTCTACGTACAACAATGTGTTGAACTACTTCAACAAGTCGACGCGTGAGGTATCCAGCATCTGATGTTCGTACAGCAGTATCCACAACTCCTTTGCGAGCTCCGTAGCAAGAAATGAGATATTCCGTTAAAGAAAGTCCTTCGCGTAAATTGCTTTGAATGGGTAAATCAATCATTTGTCCTTGGGGATCCGACATTAATCCTCTCATACCGACTAATTGGTGTACCTGAGATGCATTTCCCCGAGCTCCCGAAAAGGACATTATATGGACTGGATTAGAAGGATCCGTCATCCTAAAATTAGGATGCATTTCTTGTCTCAAATATTCACTTGTAGCATACCATATCTCAATGGATTGACGTAATTTTTCTACCGCGTGTACATTCCCATAATGATGGTGCTTTTCCAAAATCAAACTTTGTTGTTCAGCATCTTGGACTAGCCATCCCTTAGAAGGTATTGTTAAAAGATCATCAATTCCTAATGAAATGGATGTAGCAGTGGCTTGCTGGAAACCCATAGTCTTTACTTGATCCAGTATGTGTGATGTATATGCCATTCCGAAGTGATCTATTAATCGACTAATAAGTCGTTTCATGGCAGTTCCATCTATCACTTTATTGTGAAAGACCAGATCGGCCCGTTCCGCCATAAGTACCTCCATATTCTGTTGAGTAGGATTCGACAATAGGTTTGAGTCAGTGATTCGAAGACTTCCTTTCCTCTATCTTGATTCACGTATCAATTCAGGAATTAGGATACCGGTTGAACCGTAGAGACCCGAATTCACAAGGTATCGTATCACATAATTACTTAGCTTAGGTACCTTATGAGTAGGCTCGGCAAAACCCCTGTATGGCTTCTTCTATTTCTCGATAAAAAGAAATATGACCAATGGTGGTTCGAATGTATATACAAAGGATTTCTTTTTTGACACTTCTTACTAGTAGATAGTGCCCATAAATCTCATGATAGGTACCCAAAGATTCATATTGAACTTCGATGGGCACTTCTCTTGGGGCAATGAAACGTTGATCTAGTCGCCACCGGAGCCACAAAGGACTATCTAAATTGATTCGTTTCTGCCGGTAAGCTCCAAGTGCATCATAGGAACTACAAAAATAGGGTTCTTTTTCTTTCGTATACTTATAGTTATTATTATACTCGTAAACTGTTTCATTTTGATAGTTTCTGTGATTCCATGGATTATACCTATTTGCACAAATACCTCGACGATTTCCGATGGTTAATACATAGAGTCCAATAAGCATATCTTGGGTTGGTATGGAAATGGGATCCCCAATAGCTGGAGACAAGAGATTCATATGAGAAAACATAAGTAAACGAGCCTCTGCTTGAGCTTCCAAAGATAAAGGTACATGAACAGCCATTTGATCCCCATCAAAGTCTGCATTGAATCCCTTACGAACTAATGGATGTAAACAAATAGCACGTTCCTCCGCTAAAATAGGTTGGAACGCCTGTATGCCTAATCTATGCAGGGTGGGTGCTCTATTCAGCAATATGGGGTGCCCTTGCATAACTTCTTGAAGTATTTCCCATACAATTGGTTCTTTTTCCCGAATTTTACTTTTTGCAATCCCTATGTTGGAAGCAATATGTTGTCTGATTAGACCACGAATTACAAATGTCTGGAAAAGTTCTATTGCTATTTCTCGAGGTAATCCACATCGATGTAATGAAAGCGAAGGGCCCACGACAATGACGGAACGCCCCGAATAATCGACCCGTTTACCAAGTAGAGTCTCACGAAATCTTCCCTCTTTGCCTTCAATTACATCTGAAAACGACTTGTAAACTTTATTATGACCATCCCTCATTGGTTGCCCGCGGATCCCATTATCAAGAAGTGTATCTACGGCTTCTTGTACCAATTTCTCCTGACACATTACTGATTCCCCTGGCGTAGATCTACTTGTTGTTAATGGATCGGTAAGAGTATTGTTCCGATAGATAACTCTTCGATAGAGTTCATTAATATCCGAACTCATTGGTTTACCCCCATCTATCTGAATGATTGGTCTCAACTCCGGAGGAAGAACTGGTAATAGGCACAAAACCATCCGTTCTGGTTCTACATTTGTTCGAACAAAATGCTTAGCTAATTCCATGCGTCTAACCAAAAAATCCTTTCTTCTTCCAACTTTTCTATCTTCCCATTCATTCCCAGTGTACCTTTCTTCCCCTAATTCCTTCCATTCCACCAATGAATGATCTGTAATAATTCGCAAATCTGGATCGGCTAATTGTTCTCTGATAGCACTTGCTCCAGTAGAGATTTCTCGATTTCGAAATGTATCGAAGCCTTGGGTAGTAAAAAAAAGTGGGATGCTATATTTCCGGGATTGTATTTCATATTCGAATGAACCTCGTAATCGTAAGAAAGTCGGTTTTTTAACTATGGGCCTAGCAAAAGAAAAATTGGGATAGGTTCCTATAGGATCCCCCCCTTAAAAACCGGACATGAAGGTTTCCTCTCATCCGGCTCAAGTAGTTACACCAAATAAATAATAAATAAAGGGGGTCTCACTTTCAAATTTTGTTCTAGAAACCCCCATAAAAATCTACTCCTTACTCAAGTTCCCAGTGAGAACCAACCTATATTTCATTGATTCATTTTTACTTTATATTTTATTTTCGGAATTACTTATTCATTATTCAATTACGACATAAATAAAATGTGAAATTGTTGAGTAGCCTACGTCCCCTCGAATGATGAATCCCCTTAAAGGAATACCTTGGAACTCATAAGGGATTTACTTGTCTATGTATCGTTCCATTCGATCTTTTAGGTCCCTACTTCACCTCGACGGTTATGCTATGATGTCCCTTGAAGCATATATGCGATGGATAGATTCCTGTAACCATGTCATATTTGTTTACTTGAACAGAAAACAGAATTTATTTCTAAAAGAAATGGAGTGGCTAATTCCAAGAAAGAATTCTTTTTTTTTTTTCACGAGGTACAGCTAGCAATTCCTATTTATATGTTACGGAATCGACCATGGATCAATTCCCCCTTTATTTGGAAGTATTGAATACACCCATAATTCTGAGCTTCATGTTCTTCTTCTTCCTCTCCCAGGAGACATGTCAGAGCCAGGGGCATCCCAATCGGATTAAATGGGATGACAGTTTCTCATTCCGAATCTGTAAACTCATAATTTCGATCAAATCACACATCGCAGTATACTAGGCTTTCTAATTCCTTAAGGGGTTTATCTAAAAGATTCGCGATATAACTAGGAAGACGTTTAAAATACCACACATGAGTCACTGGACATGCCAGTTTGATGTATCCCATTTGATATCTTCGTATCCGAGAATCAACAAATTCGACTCCGCATTGTTCACAAAATTTCGGGTCTTCTTTTTCATCTCCGATCACTCGATAATTTCCACAAGCACAAATTCCACTTTTTATAGGTCCAGAAATTCTTTCACAAAACAATCCATCTTTTTCCGGTTTATTGGTTTTGTAATGAAAAGTATAGGGTTTTGTCACCTCTCCAACTATCTCTCCATTAGGTAGTATTTTGTTAGCCCAAGCACTTATTTGTTGAGGAGAAACTGATCCAATTCGAAGTTGTTGATGTTTATACCTGTCGATCATATTATAGAATATAAATTCT